>NC_050575.1:181256724-181551611 GCF_011100635.1 Trichosurus vulpecula | reverse complement strand
AGTTCACTCTAGAAAATCTGGGACAATTTTCAGGTATTCAATACATAGTATTGGATAGGAAGATTTTACTAAAAGAAGAACAGAGGAAAAAACAAACAAGAAATCCTTTCATTGAGTTCTCATGAGGTCAAAGATATATGTAAATTTCCAGTTACTTACCAGTCCCAAGTTTGAAAGGATCTCTCACACCCACAACTCCTGTCTTCCACTTTTACATTCTTACTGGTTAAAGATAGGGATGTGATTACTTCTTTTCCTTTTTTCATATTCCTAACCCTTTGAGACTTTCCCTGGTTCCATAGTCCATGTAGTTTCTTAGATGAGATAATAATAAATCTCTAGGATTCTCCAGTCTTTTTCCAAATGTCTTTCTCCACCATGCAAAGTGAAGACAAAATATTTAGAGTCCTCTTTTCTTAGGTCCTTGTCTCCCAATGGCCCCTTTCCCCAGGTTTGTCTTTCTAAAATTCTAAGGGCACAGAGAAACAATTTCAATGAGTAGAAAAGGAGGAAGCTGTTTTAAAAAGACCAATGTAGATGAACAAAGAATTAATTGACCTTCCTCTACTGACTCATAAGTTGATCAACAAAGTTAAATTTTGTAAAGACTCCTAGAGAAGACAGAATAAAGGGCAGGTAACAAAGTATAAAAGTGTATGTGGTCATATGTGACTAGTGTCAGCAATCGTTGTCATGATATAGAAGCAGATAGGTGGCACAGTGGATAGAGTGCTGGACCTGGAGTCAGGAAGACTGAGTTCAAATCTGACCTCAGACACTTACTAGTTGTGTGACCCTGGGCAAGTCTTTTAAGTACTGTCTGCATCTAGTCTCCTCAACTGTAAAATGGGGATAATAACAGCACCTACCTCCCAGAGTTGTTTTGAGAATCAAATGAGATATTTGTAAAGCTCTTAACACAGTGCCTGGCACATGGTAAGTGCTATATAATAGTTTGCTGTTATTATTATATGAAAGGAACAAAAAATATTAAACCCCAAACTGTAATTATACTGTCTAATCTTCTCCCTGAGGGAGAAAATGCATTTTCCTCCCTTCTTTACAGAAGTTCCAGATGATGGGAGTAGAACATTGCATATACTCTTAGATGTTAATGTTTCATTCTTTCTGGACTGGCTTTTTTTAATCTCTTTTTGTTCTTTATTACAAGGGATGGTTCTCTGTAGAGGAGCCCTTTGGGAAATAAGGGTGATGTAAATGCAAAATATTTCAATAAAAGTCAAATTCACAGAAAAAAATATGTTGGATTAGAGGAAAAGAGATTGGTGTTGGGAGTGCTTAAGCTTAGAATGAACTAAGGCTGGTGAAAAAAGGAGGGAGAGGAGCACTGGATGTGTTGCTGATAATAAATAGATAATGATGAGAAAACTGAGATGTTCAATTCTAATTTTGCTTCTGTTTTCTCTGCCAAAAAGAACTGGAAAAGACAAAAAATAAAAATGCACCTGGCTGTACTTGATGAGTTAGTTCTGAATCACCAGGCCTAAAGGAATAACATCTGAGGTTATAGGAGGGATTGGCTGGAATGAAACACTTAAGAATTGATCACTGTGTAAGGGTCGGGACAAATAACCACCTCTACCTTACACCTTAATCAGTCACTCACAGGCCTTAGATCAAGTTCAAAAACACCTTCAAATTAAATTGACATACAAAGAGTATGCAGGTAGATCAGGAAATTTGGCCAAACCCCAGGGATTATCAAAAATTATCAAGTGAGTGGGGAAAGGATTGGGTTCCCAGAGTTAAAGCAAGGATAGTTTTCCAGCAAATTCTGGGGAAACAAGGCAGGAGATGCATAGGAGGTGCATTAATTCTATAACCATTAAAGCAGCAGATGTGATCTGAGGAAATTCCTAATTAAAAGTCAGGATTTTTTTCTTCCCCACTTCCCAACCCAGAGCCTATCTAAAGATGCTCTGATATATTCTGCTGTTTCATTATCTAAATGTTTCCAGTAAGCAGAATTTATTTTAATCACAAAAGACCAGGGTTAGAGATATATAAACGAAAAATTAAGCAAACAGCCCAACCTCTGCCTAAATGTGAAAAAAAAATTGTAACTGGGGGCTCAGAGCAAGTGAGACTAAATGCATAACTTCTTGCTTAAAATAACTTCCTGAAGCCAAAGAAGGGAACAATGTAGCTATTAGGGCCATTACATTGTTCTTCTTTGCTTAAAATGTGGTCATTATTATGACAGGGCATTACAAATGCAATTATCAACCACAATTCTGGAGGACCAATGATGAAGCATGCTACCTACTTCCTGACAAAGTGATGAATTCAAGATGCAGAATGAGACATTTTTTGACATGGCCAATGTGGGAATTTGTTTGTTACATATTTGTTACAACAATTTTTTTGATTTTTTTGAAGGGAAAGGGAAATTGGGGAGAGAGGGACTCTACAAATAATATTCCTTCCCCACCCCCCAAAACAAGAAAAGAGCAGAAGGAAGGACAGAAGGAATCACAGACAAACAGGACAGCTTTTAAGTTAACATGTTGAATTTATTATTTTTTTAAAGAAAAACAAGTTTTTTCAAACATGAGATTCACAGTTCCATGTATATTCCTCTCCTTCTGTTTCATATATATGGAAGTGTTCATTTTATTTGTCACTTGTTAAGCTAAGAATAAAAGAAATAAAATGAAAAGGAGCCCATATGTAGTAAGAATCAAATCTGCATATATATGCCGATCATCTCCTGTGCTTAAAATACTGAATCTTAAGTCAATCACCTCTCCTTCAGGAAGTGGATACACAATTTGTCATCAATCCTCTTGAATCAAGGTTGGTCATTGCATCAAACCAGAGTCCTATATAGTATATCAAAGTGTGTATATCTATATACTATGGTATATATAGTTCTATAGTACTATTGGTATATATAGTTCTCTTGGTTCTGCCTACTTCACTCTGCATCAATTCAGTCTTCCTACTATTCTCTGAATCATCTCTTTCATTATGTCTTAGGCACAATAGTATTTTATTACATCCATATACAACTTATTCAGTCATTTCCCAACTGATGACCATCCCCTTACTTTTTATTTCTTTGCCTTTACATAGGTGTCCCAAAAATATTTTGTACATGAGGTCCTTTCCCCCCTTTCTTTGGGGTATGGGCCAAGTAGTGGTAATTCTCTGTCAAAGGGTATGCACAGTTTAGTAACTTTTTTAGACATAGTTCCTAGCTGCTTTCCAGAATGTCTGGACCAATTCACAACTCCACCAAAGGTTTATTAATATTGGCATAACTCTTTTGGAATAGAGTGGAAATAATAGGAGCACCTTCTACCAGGGTACTACCCAGATCTACATGCCCTGCCATGGCATTCTTCCCCTATACAGAGGAATGGGGCTGCTGATGAGGTTTCCCACTCTCCTCAGGCATATTCCACAGGCATTTCCATATGAAGACAAGGGGGGCTTTGTCTACCTAAACTAATGTTGTATCTTTGTTGAGTATACTTTCTACACCATTGTTAAATGTTGAACCTTCCACAAGTATCTCATTTCATTCCAATCCTACGCTTGAAAACAACCTGAGTCAGGTCCGGCCCTGAACAATGAGAACCTTGAGGTTTGAACTCCATCCCATGTAGTAAACTAGAAGGCTGAATTCAGTACTTCTCTGATGACTTTAGCAATAATAATCGTTAGCATTTGTATTGGCTATACTGTGAATCTTCAGCTGGAGATGATGAGGGAACCAGATTCTTTCTCCTTCACACTCTCCCTCTAATTAGACATTTACTGTTCCCAGCAAATCAACTTGAAGAGAAAGAGGATTTGGGGGAAAATTAATGTGACATAACTCACCAACAATCCAGGAAGTCACATTCCTCCACAAGGATAAAGACCTTGCATAGCTGGTGGGCATGGAAATTACACTCCTCCCAAATTAATATTTACAAAATTTTAGCAATAAGATATCATTTTGGAAACTCTTATTTGTTACCACTTACTTATCTTGGTGCTCGCAAAGGCCTTCCTTAGCCCCTAGAAAATAATGAAAAGGAAAAAAAGAAAATTGTTTTCCTCTGCTGAGGGAAAGCCTGGTCCCAATAGAACTCCCAGAATGTAAGGCTCTCTGCAAGCAAATTATGGGCCTCAGTTGGACTGGATGTCTTCTCCTCACCCAACATGTAAGAAATCAAACCATTTTGTCTTGATGCCTTCGTAACAATACAGCCTACTGGGTTCAGAGAAAGCTGGGTTGCTCACCTTGTCTCTTCAGCTAAAGAACTCCTCAGCCTAGGGTCCACATGTGCAAACCAGACTCCTGGAGCAGTCTGAAATATTCTTTGGGACCCTACAACATATAAGGTACCTCAAATTTCTCCTGAAATCTCTCCAACACATTAAATATTCCACTGTGAAGTCTGGACTAAAAATTTTCAACAGGTCCTCACGAAACATAGAGTATCTAAAATTTTCCCAGGAGACCCTACAACACATAAAGCAGTCTATGAGTCTGAATCTATCCCTCAGTAAGATAACCAGGCTTACTTAGAAAAGAAAATAAACTTGATATGTCACAAAGTCTAGAACATCAAGGAAATAATGAAAAATGGTAAGAATGAAAAGTAAATAGTATTTCTAGATCTCAAACTACGTTATAAAACAGCAATCATCAAAAAACATTTTGTACTAGCTAAAAAATAGAAAAGTAAATCAATAGAACAATCAAAGGGAGAATTGGAAATATTGGAACTCAATAACTGAGTAGTCAATAAATCCCCAAACATAAAGTACTTAGGAAAAGTAAAGGCTCCATATACTCCAAATATTAGGTAGCATAAATATCTTTGTGGCAGCAAAAAGCTGGGGAAAAAAGTAGAGGCCCATTAACTTGGGTATGGCTAAACAAATTGTGGTATAAGAATGGAATGGAATATTACTATGATTAAGAAATGATGACTATGATGAATACAGAGAACCATGGGAAAACTTTCATTAACTGATGTAAACAAAGTAAGCAGAGCCAAGAAAACAACATATACAATCACTATGAGGTAAAGGGAAAGAAAAATCAGAAAAAATTAATATTGCAAATTTATTTTAAAAAAACTAATCTTGGCCCCAAAGATTGACATGAGAAAACACCCCACCAACTCCTTTGAAGAGGTGGAGGGGGTTCGTAGTTATGGGACATTGCATTTAGACTATCAGATAGTTTCTAGTTTTCAATATATTGATCAGTTTTACCGATTTTTCTTTTCTTCCCTATTTTCTTTTTTATAATGAAGGCTCTCTGGGATAGAAGAAACAGAAAGATACGAGGGAAAATTAAACAAAAAATATAAATAAAAATTTGTTTAAAATACAACCCCAGTAAAGGCCCAAAGAGATTTAGGGCTCCCCCCCTAAAATTAAGCAATTGGGATTGATTACTCAGTCCATAAGAACATAGCTGTGTGAACTTACATCACAATAAGGCAAGCTTCTACATCTGTTTCAAAATAAAGGAGGGGAAAATTGAATCAGCTCACATAGTGTGCTTTTTGGTAAATTACTAGGTACTAGTATTCTAAGAATACAACATCCATACTGCTATTTTGGCTTTCATCTTCACAATAGAGATCTTCGCAATATAAGAAACTTTAGTACGTAAGCTTCAACCAGGCAAAAATTATCTCTAAGAAACTGGAACTACACTGGAAAAGTGACCATCTGACTATAATCTAAAACAAAAGAAGAAAAATGCTAATTTTCTTCTAGTAGATCCTTAAAATACTAGAGCATCTAAATAGGAGAAATCCAGATGAAGAATCTCTCTCCTCAATGCTTTAGCACTTTGACATCTATGTGAGAACTGCCTTCGCTAATGTAAATGACAGCCCCTCTACACCTTATCCCATTTGATTCTTCCTTGTATCTTCCTAGAAATCATCCATAGAGAAGCTAGCTAGTAAATGAACAAGAGCCTGTCCTCTACCTCTCTCAATAATTTTTAAGTTCCAGTTTACCAAGGTTAACCAATCCATTCTTCCTCACTTGTCCTACATGCCTGTTCACATAATTTCTTGGTCATGCATGTCCTTAATAGTTTCTTTTATATGAGTTCTTATAAGCATATAGTATTTATAGATGAGGCAACAGGCAGACAAGGGTTAAGTGACTTTCCCAGGGTTACACAGCTAGTAAATGTAAGTGTCTGAGACAGGATTTGAAATCAGGTCTTTCTGACCCTGGTCCTGTTCCTCTATCCACTATGCTACCTGGCTGCTCCAGGATGACTGACACCCAAAAAAAAATCATAGAAAGAAAATCAGGAAAAGAGAAATAGAGGAACATAGCTTTGCCTGACTCCACCACACACTCCTCTCTCCCTTCTCTGTAACACTCCCAGCTTACTTACAGCCTGTCTCTATTACACAGCTTAGCCCTTCCTTACAAGCTATGTTCTCATGCTGCTTTATTCTTTAATATGTGTCCTGTATGTCCTGTCTCCCTATATTGGTTAGATAAATTAAATGGGTTTGCAACATATTCTTATCAATTCTTATCAAATACATTCTCTTGCTGCTGGTGCTTGTGACATTCAAACATACTACATTTGGCCAGTGGGGTGACCCTGCCAAGGCATTTGCCAACACACACAAACTGGACTAGCCAAGGCCTACCCTGGGAATCTCATCATCTGATTGATTATTATTGCCCTGATATGGATACTCTACAAGCTTGAGCTGAACTGTATCAACAGATGACTGAACTCCAACATTTGAAAATCCCAGGTGGTTGTTGCACTGGCCTACTCAGCCCCACAGTAGCTTGGTGAGACCATCCAGCCATACATCTCATGCAGTGGTCGTGTGCCTGTTTTTAAATCCCCAATGATTAGAAATTGACTGCATCTACAGAGATACATAGCTAGAGTCTAAGATGTCTATGTAGGTGTAACAAGGGACTGGACAATAAGCCTCCTCCTTAAGAACCCACATTGAGTGCTCAGCTTATGCAATTCTCACCATGTAGAAGAGGCTAGTGAACCTGCTTCCAGAAAAGTGTGATGATATATAATGGAGTGCCTTGCTCTCCAATATGGAACATGTGAATATACTCCTTATTCTTTATCCCATCTCCTAACCATGTGATAAAGAAAAGACTCTTTGACTGGCTATGGACTTTGAACCGGGGTACAGTCAAAGAGGCACTAGTAAGCCAGAACAGTGCTCTTGGTGCAGGCTCTTGTCAGACTTGCAGATAATGGATGATGAAAATGGGCTAATAAGGGCCTCTAAAGGAGGGTTAGAAGTGAGGCCTTGAGATTTCTTTTACCCACAGCTACCTTGAAGCCAAAAGTACATAATTCTGCTATTGCTTCTCACTCTACTGTGTCCTGCTTTTAGATGAAGGAAATTGGGGAAGGCTATGACCATATAAGCTTTGAAAGGTCAGGAGATTGAGGCACCAAAAGGTTTGAGAGCAGAGTCCATGCCAGATGTTAAGCCCATCCAGTCTTGGATCCATCAAGAGTCCAAGGAATGACTTTCAGGACCCAGCTCAGCAGCAGCTGAGATGTAGCCTCATCCAATACCTAGGCCACATTTGGACATGCATTGGTGAAACCAATGCTATGTAGAAACTGCATTAAGTATTAGCTCCCTCTCCTGAGGGACTGAAATAGTAGAGGGGAGAGAGGGTATCCTACAGGTGTGCAATGGCAAGCAGGGTGGGACTTTTTGTCATCTTTTGTTCTGGAGTGCTTTTCAGCACTAAGGCAATCAAGTGCCTTTGAGTCTTGCCTTTGTTTCAATCAAGAGTCTTTGATGACCTGCTTAAGTCACAGGAAGGCTTAGGTCACATGGGTTTGAGTCACATGGTTATTATGCCCTCTGACCCTGAAGAAGTATATATATATACTCTGAGGTTAGCATTTTGCTTGGGGCACACTCATTGGAAGAGTATTGGTGCGGAGACTCTGGGTTGCCATTAAGGACCCCCCTAGCTTTGAAAACCCAGATGTTGGTGCCTCTCTCTCTAGTAACTATGTATATATAGCTTTGGTCAGACAGCTAGAAACCTGCCTGTGGATTTGTGTTATTTACTTTGTTTATATTTTCTCTGTATTTGCTCTGAAGTTCAGGGTCCTGACTTTTTCCCCTGAACTAAATGAATGATATGTATGTTTAATTAAAGTGAGATTGTAAACCCCTCAAAATTTCTTTCCTTAGAAAAGCATGCTGGTCAAAGAACCTTTGCTAACAGCCCTTCTCTGTGCTGGTGTTATTGGCCTTACATAGCTACAATAGCGGTAAGTAGCATTGGTGTTACAAGGTGTGAAGGGGGAAAATGTATACTATTGTCCCAGTTATATCTTTAAAATAAATGTCCCTGATGACTAACTTTGATAGACTTGGATTTTCTCAGCAATACAAGATTCAAAGACAACTCTAAAGGGCTCGTGATGGGGAGAGCTATCTACATTCAGAGAAAGAACTATGGAGTCTGAATGCAGATTGAGGCAAACTATTTGCTCTCTTTTTTTTGGTTTTGTTTCTTCTTTCTCATGATTCGTTCCATTGGTCATAATTCTTCTTTACAACTTGACTATTGTGTGAACAAGTTTAAAGAGAAGGTATATGTAGAACATATATTGGACTCCATGGACTCTTGGGGGGAAGGGAGGAGGGGAGGGAGGGGAAGAAAATTTGGAACTCAAAAACATGTGGAACTGAGTGTTGTAAACTAAAAATAAAAAAATCTTAGTTAATAAAATAAATGTCCCTTTGTAAAAACTAATTGATGCTCATTGGTTACATGAAACTGGAAAGTTAGTGGTTCACAGTGAGGGAAGCACATCAGAATGGGAGCCTGAGCCTATAGTACTGAAGAACTACCCCCAAACCCTGAGGATCCTCTAGAACCTTGCAGGGTCAATGCCGCCAGCCTCCCTCTAAGAGAATGAAGTCAGAGTATTATTACACTGTCATTCTACAAGCCTCAGCATCCAAGAGAGAAACCTTCAGCCTACTCTGAGAGTACTTCTTTTACAACATTATCTAGTTTACTCCTTGTTCCACTGTGGCCCATCCTCATAGTGCTGATAGCTTTTCAATACTCAGCACTGTATGGACAGTACACTTGTTGTTTTACAGTGGAAAATACACAATACATGCATATATATGTATATGTGTGTGCATATATATATATATATATATACACACACACATATGCATGTATAGATGTGTATGTGCATATATTTATGTATGTGTATGTAATTCTGTGTATGTGTGCATATGTATTATGCATTGTATTACATATGTGCATGTATGTGTAGATGCAGGTGAGCATGTATTATATATGTATATATTACATTATATGTACATATGCATGTAGGTATGTATAGATATATACATATATGTATGCATTTTGTGTGCATAAATATACATGTATGGATTGTGTGGTACAAATACATGCATTGGATGCCTTGTGTGTGTGTATTATATGTATATATATATATATATATATATATATATATATATCCACACACACACACATACACATACATCTGAATAAATGTGTTATATGTCTGTGCATATGCGCTGGTGGCTTGCTCTGTGTGCATGCTGGTTCAAATGTGCATGTGTAGACAGATACATATATATGCAAATACATATATACACACACACATTTCATTGGTGTTGGGATCTCCAAATGAAGAACTTCCCCTACCAAGGAAAATCAACACTTTCTCTGCAACTTTTAGCCTGAGGCATGGAGAGGTTAAGTTGCACAGAGTCCCACAGCCAGTATGTGTTAGAGGCAGGACTTAAACCTGGGTCTTCTTGACTCCAAAGATCATAGGGTCATAGATTTACAGTTGGATGGGAACTTAGGGGCCATCAAGTCCAACCCCTCATTTTACAGATAAAGAAACTGAAATAGACTCCTTTCTCTCCCAAGTCTAGCCCATCAGGCAATTCCATTTATAGTGTATTAATTCCATTTATAGTGGTTAAGTGACTTGCCAAGGGTCACACAGCTGGGAAGTATCTGAGACAGGATTTGATCCCAGGTTTTCCTGACTCCAAAGTCAGCTCCTAGCTCCTATGCCATACTGTGATTTTATTTATTGACTTGTATATGTATATATTTACATATATAATATATACATGTTTATGTATTATACAACATTTCTTTGTGTCTATATATGTATATGTGTGTACATATACATATATGTATATAAATATCCATATACATCTACGTGTATGTGCATTAGGGATGTGTGTATGTATGTCATGTACATGTGTGTGTATGTATGCATATACAGAGATTTTCAGATCTCTCATTAACACTTTGAGATTTGAAGATGTTTTCTTGTTGCTTTTAATGCAACAAACCTAAATAAGTTAACAAATCAAGACACAAACCAACTAGACAGTATCCTTCTTATGGGCCAGGACCATAGATTACACTTTTTTGTATCCCTGTAGAAACTAGCACATACAAACTGCCCAATATATACAGTTAACTGGCTTTCAGAAATCTAGAAAGACCAAAAATGATTACGAGGTTTAAAATGATACATTAACAACCCAATTCCATCCACTTGCTCTCAATTCATTTCTTCTTTTTAATACACCTGTGTCTGTTTTGCCTTCTTGGCTAAGTGATTGTTCTGAGAGGAGGAAACCATGCCTTTTTCTAAGGACTAAATCCAAGTAAGGAGAATAACCTCCTCCATTGTGAAATGACTGTCACGGATGAAGCTGAAGAAGACGAAGGAATTGTTTTCAACACTGTTCTTTTTAAACACCCCCATTTGCCAAACTAATGTATGACAGTCAGATCTGTGATCCCTTACTTGCCTCCTGGGTGTTTATAGTGGAGCCCTCGACTCTGTCTACAGGATGGAATGTTGAAGAAACATCTCAGACTCAGTAGTTACACAAGTTGCATGCCGAGGCCTTCAACTGAGAGCTTTAAAGTTATAACTAAGAATAGACATACATGCTGGTTTTTGTCTTACTCCTTTCACATTGGAATACTACAAATATAGAACAACTCCTTCAAGACACAAACAAATTGACACGGAACCCCCTCTGAGTTTCACCTCACCAAAACAAGGTATGTTTCAATGCACTGTGCCACGAATTAGAAGATGGGGGAAATTAATTCACTAATTAATGAGCCATATAATTGCTTTAGTCTTTATTTTTATTTTTATTTTTTTAGCTCTCTCTCAGGCAATCCTGCTGTATTTAAGAAAGGAAATTCAATCCAGCCTTCTATGACTTTGGTCCCCAGAGTAGCTAAAAATCAGATTAGAACAATTTGAAACATCAGCTATTAGAGCCCTGTTAATTACTATCATTAGCATAACAATCAGGATGTGAAATCTTAAAGATAAAAATTCTCAGGAAGTTTAAGTGAAAAGAAATTCAGCAAAGTTGCATAATACTGGCCCTCACCAAAAAACATCGTAGCTACTATCACCTTCTCTAAAGGTCTGTTTCTGGAGGAGGAATTCTAGCTCCCCTCTCTAGGAGACAGATTAGGAGTGCAGTAGATTAGCACACTGTCTCTAGAGTCAGGAAGATGAAAGTTCACATTTGTCCTCAGACACTTAACCAGCTGTGTGACTCTAGGCAATGTCACAGCCTCTGTCTGCTTCAGTTTCTGCATCTGTAACATGAGAAAAATATATGCTAGCTGTTATTAAGATCATATATGTAAAAGAGCACTAGCAAACTTTGGCTGTTAGGATTATTATTAGGAGGTGGAGACATTCTGAGTGACATGATTCAAGGCTTTGCTGACATTATACTTAATTTGACACTGCCGACTATCCCTTTTTTCTGGATACTCTCTTCTCTCTGGATTTTTACTGTTTCTCTATCTGTAAAACCTACAGGCTAATATTAGCTCTACCTACCCAACAGGGCTGTCATGAGGAAAAATCATTTTGGACACTTTAAAGTGCTATGTAGATGAATTGTGTTGTTCACTGTGTAAAAGGTACTAGGAGAGCAACCAGACCACAGGAAACCCTGACCAAGATAAACATCAGAGAACATACTTCCAACATGCCACAGATACCCTGCAGGGGCCAGGATTCCAAGGCAAATCCCACTACGACCACATCACCTCTATCCTCGGTACCCTGCACATTCTTTCACTGTTCTAGATGGGAAACACACAGCTCACCACAAACACAGGCTCTCCTACCATGCACAACAGTCCTCACTCCCAGGCCAGCTTCACATCCATCACCTTTTGCCACACATGATAGCAATCCATCTGTTTCCTGAAAATAGCAAATGCATCCTGTGGAACTGAAATTAATTATCGCTCTTCACAGATGCCTACAAACAATTAATCAATCAATAAACATTTATTAAGCACCAACTATGCACCAACCACCAAGCTAAACATTGTGGATATAGAAAGAGGTAAAAGACAAGTCTCTGCCCTCAAGGTGCTTACAATCTAATGAGGAACACAACATGCAAACAGATATATACAAAGCAAGCAATTCACAAGATAAATAGGAAATAACTAAAAGAGGGAAAGCACTGGAATTACGAAGGGTAAAGGAAGACTTCCCATAGAAGGGAGGATTTTATTTGGAGCTTAAAAGAAGCCAGGGAGGCAAGTAGTTGGAGTGGAGGAGAAAGAACATTCCAAGCATGAGGGATGGCCAGAGAAAATGCCAGGAGCCAAGAGATAGGTGTCTCCTGTTCATGAAACAACCAGGAAGCCAGTAATGTTGAGGGTTGGGAGAGATAACAGAGATACAGGAACCCTAAAACTAGAGTTCCCAGACAAGATTGAGGCTGTCCGAAATGAATTCATGGACTCAAGTATTCTTTAAGTCAAAGTGGCAAAGACTTATTGTTATGCTTTCCATCTGGCAAGAGTTCTGGGGAACCTGCAACCCTAGAGGGGCACAGGTAAAGTTTATATAGGTTATTCTATAATAAAACACATACGAAATATGCTAATTGGGTGATTAAGGGAGGGATTAGGGAGTGGTTAAGGAGTGGTCATTTCTTAAAGGAACATGTACTTTTTGTATCTACTATACAGGTATCTTACCCAGCAATCACTGAGAAATAGCCCAAGGGAGGCACTACATGGAGGTGTCATTTTATACCTGAAACATCACTAAGTCAGCTAAAGGTCAGAGCTGATTGAGAAATATCCAGGCTGTTCCCATCAATGTTAGACAAGATAAACATAAGGGAGTATACATATATCTAAGTCTAGGATGCACATGATAGGTCAGCGAGTAGTAAATATCTATGACCCAGTACACAGCCAGTTCAGCCAGTACACAGCTGGTTCAAACTAATAAATGCTATAGGTGCAGCTGGTCACTGTATCAGGAAGAGAGATAAACATTTTGCTAGGGTATGTTGTTCTGTTTTGCCAGAGAGAAACTGCTAGGGACAATGTTTTGAGGCTAGGGAGAGATGTGATTTTGGAACTGGGGTCCAAGCACAGACACCCAAGGGAGAAATGTGATTTTGGAATTGGGATCCAAGCACAGGCACCCAAGCACCCCATCAGTGTCACTGAATAAAGAGTACATGTAGGGGAGCAAGGTGTAAGAAGACTGGAAAGGTAGGAGGGGGCCAAGTTATGAAGGGCTTAGAATGCCAAATATTTTGTAAGAAGTGTGGAAAGAAATCTTCCAAGCAAACGGAATCACTAAAGATTTCTCCCACCTCCCAGCCCTGCAGTGTCCCCATCTCCTGACCTGAAGGTTCCTAGGATATTGCATTCTATGGAAGATGTATATAGGAAAAAATGAGTAAGAATCACAGGAGGAGAAGGCATGAAGGAATTTTGGCCTGTTTCAGTTGGTAGAGAAAGTACCCAGAAAGATGATATCATAAATAAAGTATAACATCTCTTTGTTCCCCTCTACTCCCTCTGCATGTTAAGCCTGCACTACAGGTAAATGCATGGAAACTTAAAGGGGGAGCCTACTTCCAGACATGTGAACCCTAGGATCATCATGGCCAATAGGAAGCAGAGGAGATAGATAGATAAAATAAACAACTCAGATTTATATAACCCTTTAAGGTTTACAGAGCACATTTCTCAGAATTCTTGCTGTACTACCTAACAACACAGAGATTCATATGTGAAAAAGTAGATCCTAAAATAAATTAAATTATCTTGCCCAGGGTAACAAGGCAAGCAAGAGCCAGAATTTGCACTGGAGTCTTCTTTTTTCCACTACAAAATCAGTGCTTCCTTCCACAGGAGAAACAAGGTTCATATACCCATATTTCTCCCTCAAGAACTGCTTGAATGACCAGGCCCAAAGAGGTCATCAGTGCTAACCTTCAGGGTAGTTTCTATCTTGGAATCTATCATTGATGCTTTCCTGTTTAACATTTTTATCAATCATTTGATAAAGGTTTAAATTGAATGATTATCAAACTTGCAGATGACATGGAAATGACATAGAGATAAAATAGTGAATTATGTAATTGAGATCCAGAACAATATGGACAGTTTAGGAAGGAAAGATGAACCTAATAAAGTGAATTTTTATTGGTAATCAATCAACAAACTGTACATACCTACTATGTGCTAGGTAATGTGCTAGGCACTGAGGACACAAATATAAAAGGAAAATAGTCAATAAAGTAAAAAGAGCATAGCAGAGAACAAAAGAAAACCTAGAAGGAAGCGAAGAAAAGCTAGGTAACTTTGAAAACAATGTACAGTATTTATTACATAGGTTTTCTTGAAATGGAAATTTATTGTTTTACATTGAATCCTCTCTTATGTTCTGTTGTGTACATGGAAATGGGTTTTTTTTTTCTTTTCCCATTTTGTATTTAAGTGTAAAATGAACAAAAATTTACATACACAAAAAAAGAAAGTAAAATAATCCCGGTCATCAAGTAATTTATATTCTGCGGGGGTGAGGGGTTGGGAGAGGAGGAGATAACATGTTTACAAGCAAGAAAATAAAAGGTATAAGGAGAATGATGATGGGGTGTGGGTGGTAATGGTGGTGGTGGTGATGGTGGTGGTGGTGATGGTGGTATTTCAACAATCTGGCTAGCAGCTGTTGTGGGGGTAAAAGACCAACACAAATCCAACAACAAGAATGCTGCCAGCACACTGCAAAAGCCCAGGTTCTTTTGATCTGCTTTACTAAGGAAAGCAACTTTAAGGGGTTAACAAGCTTACTTTAATTCAACATACAAATACCATTCACTTAGTTCAGGGGAAAAATACAGCACCCTGAACTTCGAAGCAAATACAAACAAATTACAAGTATCGACAGACAGACCAAATACAATTCATAGTTACCAACATCTAGGTTCAGCCCAGGAGCTCATAACAGGGGCTGGCCCAGAGTCACGCGCCACCATGGCTGTGGGTAAGAGCTCCGAAAAAGAGAAAGCCAACCCCTGGTTTTATATCTTTTTCAGGGTCAAGGGTGAGTCAC
Organism: Trichosurus vulpecula; assembly: GCF_011100635.1. NCBI lineage: Eukaryota > Metazoa > Chordata > Mammalia > Diprotodontia > Phalangeridae > Trichosurus > Trichosurus vulpecula. Next base: position 181,536,157 of record NC_050575.1, on the reverse strand, counting down.
ACATGCGACTCACCCACATGACCTAAAATCGTTGCAAAGAGGCGACTTAAACCCACGTGGTCTAAAAGGCTCTGATGTCCCAAACATGTCACTCAAACCTATGTAAACTAGGCCGTCCCCTGAGGCAAGGAGGTCACCAAAGACTCCCAATCTAATCAAGGAAACAAAGGCCAAACTCTTCAAGAGTACTTGGTTGCACTGAGTGCTAAGAGCCCATTTTGATTGCCAACACAGGTGGTGGTGGTGGTGGTGGCTGGTATTTATATTGTGCTTTAAGGTTTGCAAAGCACTTTACTAATTTTATCTTATTTGATCCTCTCAACAACACATGATACAAAATGATTTGCCTGGTAGGGGCACTGGCACCTGGACGAAGCAGCAAAAAAAACCCTTGGAGTTGAGCTTTGAAAAGAGTTCACAGTTCTAAGAGGCATAGCTGAGGATGGAGAGCATTCCTGGGATGACAGACAGACTGCAAAAGACCACAAAGGCAACAAGGCAGCTAATGGAATGTTGTATATAAAGAACATCAACTAAGCTAGTAATATATAATGGACCTGGTAATGCAGGCTGGAGTCAGATTGCGAAACGTTTGAACTGCCAAAGAAGAGTTTGTATTTTATCGTAGAGACTAGAGGGAACCACTGAAGCTTCTTGAGCCAAGCAGGGATGTGGATAGATGCGTGCTTTAGGAATACCAATTTGGTAGCCATGTGGAAGATGGATTGGAGAGAGGAGAGGTTAGATAGAACACAATCAAGGAGAAGTCTGTTTCAGCGTTTCAGGAGAGATTTCTTCCAGTGGCCTACATAAGAGCAGTGGCCCTGTGAGCAGAGGAAAGGAGGATGATGCAAGAGATGCAGTAGTGGTAGAATCAGCACAACTTCACACCTGATTGGATATAGGGGATGAGTGAGAGGGAAGAGTCAAGTATTCCCTTAGTTGCTAACCTGAGTTACTAGAAGAATAGTTGTACCTCCACAGAAATAGGGAAACTAATAGGATTGGTGAGTTCAAGAGGAAGGATGATGAGTTTCATTTTAGACATGTTGACTTTGCGATGCCTAAGAGGTATCAGTTAGAAAGACACAATATGGAGTTGTGATGAAGGACTGATGTTCAGGAGACTGATAAGAGCTGTATGTACAGATTTAGGAACAATCTGTGTAAAAATGATAACTGAACCCATAAGAGCTGAGTATACAGAGAAGAGTAGAGAGACCAGGACAAAACAATGGAATACATACAGGCAAAAGTGATGGGGCATGGACGATAATCCTGCAAGGGAGGCTAAGAAGGATAAGTCATGGATTGACCTATTAGCATTTATTAAGCTCCTACTACATGCCAGGAACTGTGCTAAGTACAGGGAATACAAGTTAAGGCAAAAGCCGGTCCCTGTTCTCAAGGAGACTGAAACGGAAATACTCCAGAAAAATGTCACAAAAACCCAGAGAAAAGAGAGAAGGGAGTGACGGGTCAAAGTGGCAGTGTCATATTCTACAGATTAATCAAGAAGGATAAGGACTGAGAAATTGTTCTGTTCTGGTCACTACATTTTAAGAAAGATATTGACAAACTGGAGAGAGTGCAGAGTAGGAGAATCAAGAGAGTGAGAAAACTCAAAATTATAACGAAAGAGGATCTTTTGAAAGAAATGGTAATAGACAGAAGTGGATTCAGGAGGGGAAGAACATTTATTTTCAAGTATTTGCAGCTGTGTCCAAGTGGAAGCAGGATGCAACTTGTTTTACTCAAGCATATAGCAGAGTTCAGGAGCAAAGGGTAAATGTTTCAGAGTCTATATTTAAACTCAATATAAGGGAAAGCACACAAAAACTTAGAGTTATTCCAAAGTAGAATGGACCTCAGGAGACATTGAGGTCCCCCTCACTGGTGGTCTTTAAAAAGAAGCTAGACAACCATTTGTTGGGAATGCTAGAGAGGCTTCAGCTATGAATCTCCTGTTCAGGGATGAGGAGGTCATCTGGGGTCCATTGCAGCTCTGAGGTCCTAAAACTCTGATTCAAAGGCCAAGATTAACAGCTGTTGTTTGCCTGAAGTCATCAGATTCCTTTGGCCCTGGGGCTCTGTGAGTGGAGGTATCTTCCTGGCCCAGTCTTTCCAACTGGTCTTCGCAAGACTCCCCTAATCCCTATTAAGCCTACCTCCAATTGTCTGTGGGGCTTCATTTTAGTTGGCAAACATTTTTCCCTTCAGAAACTTAATGAAATAAAAGACAACAGCTTCCCTGCCCGCTAAATGCCATCAGAAGCCCCTGAAATTAAGTCATAAAAACTTCATTATAAAAATCATCTTTAATAGCATTCATTAAAGCCGCAGGACGGGAGGAATGGATGCCCTGTGAGTAAGAGGATCAAATTCCCATAATATCCTGAGCCTCATTTGCCTTCTAAATCTGCTCCTTTGCTAAATTAATTGACAAACTCTTGGAGAGCCTTTTACCCCCTCCATCTGAGACACAGAACTAAGTGGCTGCTTGAATATAATGGAAACATCTGATTAACCAAATTGTATAAACAGCCTGGAGTTGCAGACTGTAAGAAAAAGACACTTTGTTATCTCCTCTCTTGGGTATGCCAGTAAATCATTGTCAATGAGCATTGATTAATAGATGGCAGCTTTGCAAGTGGGTCCTGTGCTAGGAAAAATGCCAAATAGATGAATGTGTTGGAAAGAGCAGGACTTGGCATCAGGAGGACCTAAGTTTGGCTCTTGGCTCCGTCATTCACTCACTGTATGTACATTCTTGGGTAGGTCACTTCAACTCTCAAAAACTCAGTGTTCTCATTTGTAGAATGAGAGGATTGGACTAGTTGATCTCTTAAGTTTCATGTAAGCTATAGTTCTTATGATGCTATAAAATACTTCTCCTAACATCTACTCATGATCAGGATTCTGCATTGTGCAACAGGAAAAATAGAAGCATAGCTCTACATCTCAGCCTGTGGACCCCCAGAGCCTAAGAAATCCTCTCCTCTCCCCCTCCCCCCTTTTCCCCCTTCCTTCTCTCTTCTGTCTCCCTCTTTCCCTTTTTCCCCTCTCTCCCCTTCTCTTCCTCCTTTCTCTCCCCCTCTCTCTCTTCCTCATCAGAAATGCTTTTTGACAGCAGTGGAGATGATAACGGTCCCTCTTTGCCCAGAGGAAAGGCACCTTTTCCTGACTCCAGGATGTGCTGTAGTTGAGAGTGTTGGAACTGAAATCAAAGGGACTGCCTCTTTCACTTTACTACCTGTATGACCCTGAGTAGGTTAGTTTCTCTCACTGAGCCACTGTTTCCTGCTCTGTAAAATGAGGATTTGGACTAGGATCATAAATGTAGAGCTAGATGAAACCTCAGAAGCCATCTAGACCAGCCCCCTCATTTTACAGATGAGGCATAGGGAGATTAAGTGACGTGCCTTAAGGACACATAGTATCATGGGAAGGATTTGAACCCAATATCTCTGACTACAGAGCCAGTGCTCTTTCCACTGTACCCTTAGCTGATCTCTGGGATCCCTCTCAAGTCTGACATTTGGTAGTCAGCACCAGGGAAAACCCTGTTACAATGAAATATGTTCTGATGAATCTAGGAGGGACCCTGCATTATTTATACTTTTCCAGGGGGTGACAGAACCCAACACCAAGGCTTATTTTGAACTAAAGTAGACGTGATGTAATGGACACACAAGACCTGTGTAAAATACATTCACCTTCCTGCTCACTGATGGTTTAAATTCCACTAATGGAAAAGAAGATTTAGAATAGAAATGACTTTGGGAAAAATACTATAGTAAGTCAACCTAACACTAAGTGGTAAGTGGCTGCTAGCAGATCCTTTCTGGAGAATCGTTTGATAGGGAAAGAGGGGAGGGACAGAATATTAAGTACATTGAGTCCTGGAATAAGGGGATTGAGGCATCACAAAAAGCATGGGCCAAGGAGGCTGGAGGTCCCAAAGACAACTCTTGCCTCCTTCATAGGTTTCCAGGGGCTTCCTTTGGGAAATTTATCCAACTAGCTTTAGTAATGACATTGCTGCATCATAAGGAGCATTGGAGTATAATGGGAAGAACTCTAAACTTGGAGTTCAACTTCAATACTCAAGTTTTGGTGCTGATATTTACTAGCCGTGTGTCTGTGGGCAAGTCAAAACCTCTCTGATCCTCCATCTCCTCATCAATAAAATGGACATAATAAGGCTTTTACTACCTTCTTCACAGAGCTGTGGTGATGCAAGTTCATTATAAACATAAAGCACAACACAAATGTGAATCATTATCATCATACCACTTTACTTCCCCAACCCGCTGCAGAAATGACTGTATTTCTCCTTTTAGCAACAGGAGTCAAGTGGAGTACAAAAAGAACAAGATTCAGAATTAGAAAACACCCTAGGTTTAAGTCCCAAACCCCCCAACTTACCAGTTGTATGTAGGGACCAGTCATAGAATCATAGATTTAGTGCTAGAAGGGACATGAAGAGGTCATCCGGTCAAATCTCATTTTATAGATGAAGAAACTAAGATGCAGGTCAACTGATTTACCCAAGGCAGTAAGATGGCAGAACCTAGGTTGGAACCCAGGTCCTTAGACTCCAAGGCCAATGTTCTTTCTATTCATTTAACCTCTCTGAGCCTTATTTTTATCATCTGACAAATGAAAATCATTTTTATACTACCTATTTCACAGGGCTGCTGAAAGGATAACTATGTGTGGAGCATTCTGTAACCTTGAAAAGTCACATTTGGAGATATCATCTTCCATTTTTTTCTCTAAAACTCTGGCTCTTTTCAAGTACCAGGACTGAACAGACATGGCCCTGGCTGGGTGGGGAGGTCAGCCTTGAAACCAACCATTTGTTCTCTGTGCTGATTGGTATTAATTACCTCTCTACAACGAAATTATCCTTAATAGCCAAGCTCTTTCTTCCCGGCAATCTGGCTCCATAGCAGAAGAGGAATCATAAGTTTAGATTAAAAAGCAGTATCTACCAACTGGAACGTAAAAGTGATTGACACTAATTGCCCATTAAGCCTAGCAACAGGTAATTATTTTCTTAATTAAGGTACAAAGTTAAGTATTTGCTTTCCTATTTAATGATATACCTACTCCTGCCTGAAGCAGGTCACTTTCTGGAAATTTTAACAATTGTAAATAGCCCTGGGTTAGTGATACTGAGGGAGATAGGGAAGGGAAGGAAGGTCCAGAAGAGGTTTGGGCTCAGCAAAAGGAGAGATTGGGAACATCCCATTTCTAGGCACTATTTCCAGGCCCTGGCTACAATCTTCTTTCCTCTACTTGCCCATAGAAACTGTCCCTTATATGCTTTGATGCCCAAACATGCCACACATAACTCCTCCTCTACACCTTTGTTTACATGCCTGGAATGCCTTCCTTTTTCTGTTTATATAAGTATTACCTATCTTACGAGGACTCAGGTTCCACTCCTTTTGTCTGAAGCTTTTCATGAAACCATATCTGCCAAACCAGTCACTACATTCTATAAAACCTTTCACTCAGGGGTATCGAGAACTAGGCATATACACCAAGGAACTTAAAAAGAAAGAGAAAGATCCCATGTATATAAAAATATTAATGGGAGTATTTTTTGCAATGGCAAAGAACTAGAATGAGAATGGGTGCCCAACTATTTGGGAATGGATAAACTAATCATAGCATATGAATGTAATGAACTATTACTGCATCATGACAAGAACCAACATGAAGAACTCATAGAAACTCAGGAAAACCAGTACAAACTAATGCAATGTAAAGTACAAACAGGAGAACAGTTTATGTAATGACCACAAAAATATAAAAGAGAATGGCATTGAAAGACTTCAAAACACTGATGAATGAGATTACAATTATCACTTCAAAAGACTGAGGGTAGAACACTCCTGCTGCCTCCTGACAGAGAAGGTGATAGATCACAGGTGTAGAATGAGGCATATGCTTTCAGATATGGCCAAGGTGTTGATTAATTTTCTTTAACTATTAGACTTATTTGTAACAAGGGAGACATCTGTTAAGTGAGAGGAGTCACTGGAAAATGAAAGTGACATTTAAAAGAGGAAAAAAGAAATACACCAAAGACTAATTTAATAAACAGAAAGTCTTCCCTGACCACTCCCCCTATTTTGAGTTCCTATAATACTGATTATCTGTGCAAACCATTCAGCATGTGGACTGGATCACCATGTTTTATTAATTAGAGAATCATGCACCTTTAAAGATAGAAGGAGCCTTAGAGATCACTTAAGATTTGAGATAAGGTCATTGAGGCCCAGAGAGACTGAGTAACTTGCCCAGGGTAACACAGGGAATGTCAAATCCAGGATTCAAACCTAGGTCCTTTGACTCCAAACTGTAAGAAATACAGTAGCCTCTCTAACCCAGTAAGTGGAAATGGGCCAGGGAAACTCAAAAGCCTTTTACAGGGAAACTGAGTCACCCTGAAGTAAGGAAGCCTCCATTAGCACGAACCAGGAACAGGTCCAAGAACAGGCTTCCCTCTCCTTTCTCCAATGCCTGGTCCTGCTAGATCCAAACAAGAACCCTCTAAAAATGCATTAGACTTTCCTGGTAGGAGAGAGTGTGCCCCATTCCCTCCAGAGCCTCAGTGGGGTTCTCAGAAGATATTTTTCTACCACTTTCCCTAACAACTCCTTCATTCTGTGGATTCCTCCCAATAAAGATAGTTTGCTTTGCTGTCCTGATGTGAGCTCCATATATCCTCATGCTGGTCTTTCGGTGGTCTGAACGCAAGTCTGTGCTAAGACACAAACCCAGTGCTCTTCTCACTAAACAGGTTGCTTCTCATTTTAGAGCAAAAAGAAAAACTAAAATATGAAATGTTAGAATGGAGAAATGCCAGACCTGAAAACCATCATCCACTTGTTCCCTATACCATTCCTTTTCATGTACCAGTCCTGTCTCCCCAAGTAATGGATAAACTCTAAAGGGGAGAAGCTGTGTCTTACTCCTACTTCTACTCCCACCCATAGGCTTTCCTATGCTGCCAAAGCCCCTGTAGCTGAACAAACATAATAGGAAAGCATAGCATGTCTTAGGGCAGCTGCAAGAGAGAGAAGCCTAGCATCAAAGGCTAGTAAATTCTATACCTCCTCCTTATCTCTCCCCATACAGCAACAACCGTAGATCAAGTCCTCACCGTAGACTATTGTAATGGTCTCCTTATTGTCCTCCCTGCCTCAGGGTAATACTATATTAGGTATTATATATTATATTATTAATTATTTACATATTGGTATTATATATATATGTATATATACATATTAGGTGACAATATAATGCCTAACATAATCCATTTTCTACACAGCTGCCAAAGTGATTTTCCTAAAATCGTGACATTCTTCTTCTCAATAAACTTCAGTAGGTCCCTGGAATTCTAGAGGCAAATAGAAAGTACTCTACTATTTAAAGTCCTTCACAATCTGGTTCCCACTTCTCTTTCCAGCTTTATTCCAATTATTCCCTTTCATGTTCCCTACATGTTAACATATAGCTCAACTGGCTTTCTTACAGTTCCTCATTAAAATCACTGTTTACCTTCTGTGACTTTGCAATGGCCACCCCCCTTTCCTGGAATGTGCTCCTTCTTTACCTGCTCCTCCTAGAATCCTGGTCTCTTTCGGTCCTCAGTTCAAGTACTATCTTGTGCATGAGGTCTTTCTCGATGCTAGTGCCCTTCTCCCAGTCACCTCATATTGATTTTGTGCATGCCTATATACTCATATGCTGTCTCCCACAAAAGAACAGCCTCTGTGAGGGCAGATTTGGTTTCATTTCTGTGTTTTTGCCTCCCCAGCACATAGCACAATGCCTGGAACATTGCGAGTACTGAATAAATGCTAGTTGATTTATTTTGTTCTACATAGCTTCTTGGTGTTATCCTGTGTCTTGGCACCCGTAACGTAGAGTTTGAGCCCTCAACTGAATTGTTGCTATGACCTGATTTGGGGGCAGCTAGATGGTTCAATGGATAGAGTACTAGGCCTGGAGTCAGAGAAACAAGTTCCAATCCGACAGTAAATACTTAACTAGCTGTGTGACCCTGGGCAAATCACTTCACCCTGTTTGCCTAAGTTTCCTCATTTGTAAAATGAGCTGAAGAAGGAAATGGCAAACCACTCCAGTATCTTTGCCAAGAAACCCCATGGACCGTATGGTCCATGGAGTCATAGAGTTAGACACAACTGAAAGACTCAACAACAAAATGACCTTAATTGGGGTAGCTAGGTGGCACAGTTGAGAGAGAGGCTGGAGTCAGAAAGTTCTGAGTTCAAATCCAGCCTCAGACACTTAACTAGCTGTGTGACCCTGGGCAAATCACTTAACCCTGTTTGCCTCAGTTTCCTCATCTGTAAAATGAGCTGGAGAAGGAAATGGCAACCACTCAGTATCTTTGCTGAGAAAACCCCAAATGGGAGTCACAAAGAGTCGGACATGACTGAAACTACAAAACAACAACCATGACCTGAATTGGATCTCTTGGTCCAAACAATTAAGATTCTCTCTGGTTTCTAAGGATGCTTATTGATTTCTAGTGATTTTGACCCACGGCTTACGGGTATCCTGTGATTCATATAATTTTCCCTGTGATTCTTTTTTCCTGAATTCTATATCCCACCCCTTTCACTCCTCTTGTCAGCAAATGACATACCTTCACTCATATATCCTGAGGGTGACCCTGTCAGGCCTCCTTGTCCCTGGACAGGGCCACAAAATACATACCACTACTTCTTACAAATTGAACTTTAGAGTTAGAATTTACTCATCATCTAGCCTAAACTCTTACCCTTGACAAGATCTCTTCTACAGTATCCCTGAAAGACATTCATTCAGCCTGTTTTTTGAGCACTTTTAATGAGAGGGAGTTCATTACCTCATTAAGAAGCCAATAGCTATAAAGCTGTATCTGCACTTAATGTATAATCTGTATTTACCTCATTACAGTTTATTGTTGGACAACTCCATTTGTCAGTATCTTCCTCCTTCTATATAGCTAAAATCCAACTCCCTGTAATTTCTATCACATTCTTCCCAGTTTTGGGAGGATCCAGTAAGTACCCAATAAAATAACTTGTTGCTCATGAGAATGGACTTGACAAATGGCAGGGCCAAGATTGCCCTCTGTTGGGCACCATCTGTTATGCCAACTGAACAAAGCACTGCAATGCTACTAAATACTTACATTTCATTCTCTCCTACTCCTAAGGATTAGCATCTTCTTTAAAAAGCAAGTTATATTTCCATTTAATAATCTAGAATAAAATTCACACTGATTCTGATAGCCCGTGTCAGTCCCGAAATAAATCAAAGCCATGAGATAAGGAAGAAAGCATCCTTCACCGAGGTAACAGGGTAGCAAACCTGCCACCCTGAAGATGTCCCATGAGTACAGAGCACAATGGATTTCCCAACTCCAACACCCATACAAAACTTCTTATAGCTTTAGGTGGAGAAGGGGAGGAGTTAGTATAGAGGGAGCAAGACCAGTGGCCGTTAGCAATCTGGGCAAGGAAACTTCCTTCTGGCTGTTTTGTCCTTCTTGTCACAACTCTTAGTGGAAGGGGGCAAGGACATTAGAATCTGAGATCCAGCTTAAGCTAGGTTCCTTTACAAGGCAAAATCTCTGGGTGGGAGGACTTAGAGTATGATTCAGCTCAGCCTAATCAAGAGTAAATATCCTAAGAGCAGGAATGTAAGGACATTAGTGGAATTTTGACAACATAAGGATCATTTGAGGGAGAGGCAGATAACACTTGGTATTAACAATTTTTGTCATTATATTAACAATTATATTAAAATTTTCTGTCACCTGATACAGTGAGGAAAATTCCCAGTACAGATAACTACCAGAAGTTACCTTGTATAGAAATGTTCATTGTGCTCTTTTTAAATACCGTAGTTTCTAACTATGTAGTACTTGAAGTCTAGAAACTGTAACGGTAACCACACTGGCATACCCAGGATGGCTGCTAGTGAAGGTTCTTTTATGGGCTTTACTAGGAAAGACAGGTGTTTCAGGGGTCAACTATCTTCTTTAACTAAGCAGAGAAAATACAGAGAAGAGAAATAGAGATCAATAGACAGGCCTCTACTGCCTAAATCAAAGCAAAACTACTATATGCACTGTATATTCACCACTGGATCAAGAGAACCTTTACCTCTGAGCAGTCGGGGAGCTCTGAACAGATGGCCACTCAGAGTCTTGACCAGAGAATCACAAGATCCTTCTTGTAAGCAAACTCCCAAAGCAAAAGCTCACCTCTCAGAATATATATTCGTTCAGCTAAGGCTCAGAGCCAGAACCCTCCTGACTCAGTGCCTAGTTAGAAATTAACAAAAGGTGTGTAAGCCTTCTTAAAAGCAAGCAAGCTTCCCTTAATGGGCTCCACATGAGGCCTATCAATGGGCAGGGAAGATCTTGTTTCCCATTAACCTTACAGAAACCCAGGCCCAGATTCCGGGTGTGTATGCTAAAGACAAAAATTCCCAAACATTTTTAAATGACTTCTTAAGAACAGAGTTCTAAGTCAAAGTTGGAAATACGTATGTCTGAGTCTGAGGTTTGTAGGGTTGTAGGGTTGGGAGCGTGATCAAGAATGGGGACAGTTTCTTGACCCAAAAGTCTTCCTCTCCCCTAGCTAGTCTCTTTGAGTGAAGTAAGTACAAATGAAATTCTTATAGAACATAGCATGATGTAGTAAAAGAAACATAGGTCCTAGGGCCAGAAACCCTGAGTCCAAGTCCTGGCTCTGACATTCACTCGCTATAGAATGTTGGGCAAGTTACTTAAAGGTTCAGTTTCTCCAACTGTAAAATGCAAATGATAACAATGATGCACTACTTCACAGAGTTGTTGTGAGAAAAGTGAACTATAAAAACTAAATGATGCTATTTTGTTAAAGATTATCCTTACCTTTAGGCAGCCCTACTACCTAAACCAACTGTGAAGTCCTTAGATATACTTCCTCAAGGTCCCACATCTTCAACTACCTACTGGACATTTGAATGGAAAGTCCCATAGGCATCTCAAATTCCGAAACAGAACTCATTGCTCTTTCTCTGAAATCCACTGCTCTTTCTAACTTCCCTATTCATATTTAGGGCATCACCTTGGAGTCATCCTCTACTCTTACTTCTCTTTCACCCCTTGTATAATCTGTTGCAAATTCTTATCAATTTGGCCTCCACGAGAAGACACCTATCTCCTCTCCACTCGCCCAGCCATCATCTAGTTCAGTCCCTCATCACCTCTTGCCTCTCTCTTTTGGCAGACTCCTAATTGATGTCCTGTCTCCAATCTCCACCACACCCCTTCAATCCATTCTCCACAAAGGTGCCTAATTGATATCCACACATTTTGCATGCCATTGTCTAACATTAGAGTTAGACATAAGCATCCTTAGAAACCACGTCAAGGAGCTAACTACCCCCAAGAAGCTTTTATCCTGTATATAAGATAAAATACAAATTATTTTGTTTGGCATTTAAAACTATTCATAGTCTGGCTCCAATCTACCTCTCCAAGGTATTAAGAGATCATTCTCCTTCCCTCATGCCATATTCCAGCCACATTTGCCTACTCTGTACAAAAATATTTCACTTCCTTGAAGCATCATCTCAAATACCACCACCTTTCTGCATGAAACCTAAACTGAATCACAAAATTGCTAGCAATCTCCAGACTAGTACTTTGTTGTTGTTCAGTGATAGCTGGCTCTCTATGACCCCATTTGGGGTTTTCTTGGCAAAGATACAAAAGTACTTTACTATTTCTTTCTCCAGCTCATTTTACAGATGAGGAAACTGAGGAAAACAGGGTTAAGTGACTTGCCCAGGGTCACATAGGTAATAAGTGCATAAGGCCAGATTTGAACTCAGGTCCTCCTGACTCCAGGCCTGGTGCTGTATCCACTGCACCACCTGGCTACCTATGTTTACTCACCTTCAATGTACAAGCCAAATTAGATGAGTAGCTGCTTCCTAAGCTCATGTTATTACTTTGTTCCTCTGAGCACTTAAACAGGCTGTCCCCCCCATGCTGGCTACAGACTGACCACATGTGTGACTCACTTTCAAAGCACATTAGAGATAATAAATGATATTAAATTCCCTGGCTGCTTCTAGCCAGGTAGTGACCCAACACTGCTCCTTTGGTCATCCCATTGCCCCATGACAGCCGCAGGTGTTTAAGGGTGCTGAGTCAGTTAAAAAGAAGAAATAATATCTGGCTCATTCTCTTTCCTTTGACCCTCCAGATACAATCATATGATCCAGAGATTTCCAGAAAGGAATGGGGAAGCACTGGCCCTTCTCCATTCCAGCAAGATGGCAAACACATCTTTGTGGTAGCTCAAGCAGGGGACACAGCTGCATGAGCTTGTACCTAGGTCTCTGACTATCTTGTCTATTTTCTATTTCCTTTCCTGAGCAGGTGACCAAACAGCATCCTCAAGACAGTCATGCCCAAGCTTAGAGGTGACCTTGTAAGCTAAAGAGACCTCCATTAGGTCCATGGGAGGAAGAACTGATCTAGACCCCTAGTGTGTGGCCTCTTCACTTCTGGACTTCCCAAGGAACCTTTCATCAGCTTTAGATCCAGGTGGCCCACAATGGCCTCTGTCATCATCCCAGGGTCATCTCCAGTGCTTTGATGCCTTTCTCAGATCATACTTGATCAAACCTGAAATTGCCAGCTCCTGCCTGGCCTCCTCCAGACTGTACTTTTTCATGCTCTTGATTGCTACAAGCCTTAACTTTTATTCATGAAACTATGTGGACTGGGCCCATTACAAATTTAAGTTACATAATCTCAGCTGGGCCTTCACTGTAGCAAGGCAATCTTTCTATAACTTTCTATAACTCTCAATAACTTCCTAATTAATTCATTATCCCATTCACAAAGGCTATTCAGAACATTTTCATCCTCCTTCAAAGTTCCCATGGCACCTCCTCCCCCTACCCTCTCAGCTGAGCAACATCTTATATTTCACCAGAAAAACTGAGGCCATTCACATAGAAGTCTCTTCTCTCATATTCCTCATTTCATGTCACTCAGATGTCTTCCTCCACTATCTCCTCCTTCAGTCTTATATCACATGAAAAGATAACCCTTCTCTATGCCAAAGCAAACCCCTCTGTGTAAACCCTTGGTAGCATAGCATCCCTTCTCCAACAGATTTATTATTCTCTCTCACTAATGTTAACTATCTCCCTATCTGCTGTCTGTCTCCCACTTCCTACAAACATACCTATATCTTCTTTATCATAAAAAAACCCTCACTTAATCTGACCATTCCCCTCACCTAGCATCCTGCTTTCCTCTCTTCTATGGCTAAATTCTTTGAGAAAACCATCCACAATTGGTGCCTCCATTTCCTCTCCTCTCATTTAATTCTAAACCCTCTGAAGTCTGGCTTCTTACCTCATCATCCAACTGCTCTCTTAATTGCCAGATTTAACAATCTTTTCTCAATCCTCATCCTTCTTGACCTCTCTGTAGCCTTTTTTTTTTTTTTGACACTGTCAATCCCTTCCTTCTATTACTCACTCTTCTCTAGGTTTTCCTCACGCTGAACTTTCCTACCTATCTGACTGCTCCCTTCTGCTTCTTTTTTGCTGGGTTTTCCTCCAGGTCATATCCACTAACTATGGGCATTTCTCAAAGCTCTATCCTGGGCTCTCTTCTCCCTCTATGCTATCTCACTTGATCTTATTAATTCTCATGGAGCTAATTATTGCTATGCAGATGACTGTCAGATTTATTTCTCCAATCTCAACCTCTCTCCTGAATCCAGTCTCATATCACCAACTGCCTATTAGATATCAAATTGAATATCCTATAGTTATCCAAGGGGGCAACTAGGGGGTGCAGTGGATAGAGTGCCGGCCTTGGAGTTAGAAGGATCTGAGTTCAAATCTGGCCTCAGACACTTACTAGCTATGTGATCCTGGGCTAGTCACTTAACCCTGTTTGCCTCATTTTTCTCATCTGTTAAATGAGCCAGAGAAGGAAATGGCAAATCATTCCAGTACCTTTGCCCAGAAAACCTCAAATGTGGTCACAAAGAGTCTTAGCACAGTGCCTGGCACACAGTGAGTGCTCGTTGACTGATTTACTGGCCCTTTTTAGTTTTTACTCTATCTTTAACCAAGGGTCCATCAATTTTAAATTTTAATTTGTGGTCCAAATATATTTCCCTTTCCTTCATCTCCCACATATAGTCATTTACCAAGTCCCATTCATTCTGTTTAACATAGTATCTGGCACAGTGAGTGCAGTGAGTAGAGCACCAGCCCTGGAGTCAGGAGGACCTTAGTTCAAATCTGGCCTCAGACACTTGACACACTTACTAGCTGTGTAACCTTGGGCAAGTCACTTAACCCTAATTGCCCTGCCTTTCCCCCTCCAAAAAAAAAAAAAAGAAATAGCTGTCCTATACCTGATTTTTACTGTACACTAAGATTGTTGCTACTTGCCTCTTTCAAAGAGACCTAGAAATGAGCCGCTGAAGCTTTATATAATTTGACTTGAGATACCAGGGCAAGAATATGACAAGTAAAAGAGTGTGAGAAAAAGAAGCCTACTCCCCAAGATTGAACACAGTCTGAACAATATTCATGGCTCCAGAACAGAGAGGCCCTTGGGGGTGGGGGTATAATAGCTATCACCCAGGGCTCAGGGCAATGACAAACTCCCTTTGGTTCCATCAGAGATAACTCCTTCACACTTCATAAAGGAATGACAGTGTATAAGCAAATCTTTGCACTTTGTTTAACGCATTAATTCCTCGCTTTTCTGTTATTCCTTCAACAAGGTTGGTGGAATGTAGGGAGAGCTTTAAGGGGGAAAAAATTGGTCAGTAACCAACTCACACACCTAAACATTCAAGAAAAAGCCACTCAGGTAACCAGACTCTTCAGTGTGTCACTGTTCTGTCACAGCTTCTTCTAATACACTCAGCTCAGCTGCCACAGAATAAGGACCAATTTGAAGAAATGACAATTCAAAAACCTGAGCTCTCCTTGCTTTTATATGCTGCCTAAAGGAAGCCTCAGGGTAGGATAGCTTTTGTTGCCTTGATTATGGTAATTGGCAGCTGCCACCTTACTACTCCCAAAGCTGAACTGCCCTGCCTCCTTGACTGGGGAATAACCAACGGTCCAGAACCCCAGCTCTGACTTTACACAAACCAGGTTCACTCTAGCAGGGGTTTCTCACAAATCACTCTCTTTGGTTCATTTCCTGCCACCAAAATTGCTCTGCCAAACCATACTAGAATTAAAAACATGAAATCATAGCAAAAAAAATAATCAAAAGTTAAGAAGCCTTGTTACAGGTAATTAAAATAACCTGAAATAGACAGGACCACAAGGTCCTACCCTGGGGCCCGTTTACAATACAGGATTGTGGGTGGGGGGTGATGAATAATGAAGTCCACCCTAGTTGAAGTTGTTATCCAGCATAGGAGAATTAGGGAAGTAATCCAGATCCTTTTCTTCCATTTTAATCCAATAAATATTAATTCAGAATTTATTGTGTGTAGGACATTGAGTTAGATACCAGGGATGCAAAGATTAAAAAATGCCAGTCTTTATCCTCAAGGTGTTTATAATCTATCAGTGGGAAGTCATGTATACAAATAACTAAAATGCCTAAAATCAATCCCAGAACAGATGTTTTCTTTCTAGGAAAATAGTTCTGTGTAATTTTGCAGACATTTCCCAAGACTCTAAAGCTGATTTCACAGAATTGGTGAGTTCTCGTGCGACTTTGGACAAGTGACTTAAAGTTTCTGAGTCTCATTTTCCTTATCTGTAAAATGAGGTGTGAGTTGTAGGAGAGGCTAGAAAGCATTTGAGCTCCCTTCCAGCTCTATATCTATGATCCTATGACTGATAAGCTAATGATATGGTCCCTGACCCTATGAAATACAAATTACTTGGCCTTTGATGCGTGTAATTTATGAGCACACCTTACTCTGCTTGTAAATTGAAGCGACTAATCTTGACTATTTTAAATCTCTCAAGAAAAGGAAGAAAAACATACCATAGTATTTTTTCCTGCCTCTCCTGTATTTCAATTTGTACAGTAGCATGTCTGAGTCTTGTCTCCCCTCCTAGACTGTAAACTCCTTGAAGGGAAAAACAAAGGCCAGTCTAACTTATATTTGCTTTCCAAAAAATGCCCAGAACAAGTCCAAGCACACAATAGGTCTTCAGTCATGTTGGTTAAGTATCTTTGGATAAAGTGGAAGGGAAGATTTAGAGGAGGAAGAGAGGTAAGTGCTCATTGTTATGAAAGAAGGAAATAGAGCGGCAAGCTTAAAATGAGTTATTTATTCTTTTAACTGTACTGGGACCTTCTGCTTTAAAAAAATGACATTGACCAACCCAGTGCCTTGAGTTCTCTGCCTGAATGGCTGACAGCAAGGTCAGTACCAGAGATTTCCAAGGAGACCTTCACTTCAAGACTGATTTGTTGAAATGGGGTATTCTGCCTCAAAATCACAGAAGGTGTAAATGAAACTGTTCTCAGTAAAGAGCATTCATTTAGAATTTTGACCTTGAATGCACACATATCTTAATCATAAGTTTTCAGTAGAGTATTTTTTTTCCTTCTGGGGGGAGTGGGGAGCAAATACAAAAGCTTAGGGGTAGAAGGGTCATATCAAGAAGAGGGAATATCAATGTTAAATCCAAAAAAGAAAATTAAGATGCAACCAACCATAATAGACTTTTATCTTCCCTATTACTTTCTAGAAATTAAAAAGTCCTACTCCATTAACATAAGACAGTAACAAAAATACTCCTATGACCTAGGCAAAAGAATAGAGAAAAGAATATAGGAGGGAAGTGAAAAAAAAAAAAACCTTTGCTATCATATTTCAGGCCTCCCAGAAGACTAGCAATGACTCCTAACAACATATGTATTCACAAGGCCTGAATATTCCCTGAGAAAAGATGTAGGAAGGTATATTCTCTCCATTTTCCAGAGATATTACTAGAATGAGAGTTAGCATGCCATAATGAATAGTGGAAGAGTCTTGAAGTCCCATCTCTGACATATCCTATCTGTAACCACATGCAAGTCCCTTTAAACTCTTGGTAGCGAAATAATCAGATTGATTCTGTGTCTTTTTAATTGATGTTATTTACAATTAATTGATTTTGTCCTATAACTGCCTAAGTCATGAACCTGTGTCTCTGAATGTAATTCAGAAATTTAGCTGTCCTATAATGAGTTAAGTTTGGAAATCCATTTCTCCTGTTAATCACTGTTCTATTCGTGTGTCAAGGAAATCAGTTACCCTTGAAGGAGGCAAGTGGACACCAGAGAATCTGGTTTAGTATCTTTATACCACCAAGCTATCCTTCAAGGATGTCTGGTTTGTTATCCAAAGAAGTCTGGTTTGCTATCTCTGTCCTTGCAGATGCAGCTGGATTCAAACAATGAACATTTCTTAGTCACAGGAGGGGTAAAGCGGGTTGTTGCTAGCCCTCATTCCCAATTTCCATCCAATTGTATTTTCTTCCATCTATGATGTTAGCCTTCCTATTTTCTGTATTCTCCCCAACTAGAAAGGAGAGCTGTTCCCCTCATTCAAGGTCTTAGCTTTGCAGGGGAAGCTGAGATCCTACTTATTGGTAAATTCACACTTTACTAATAAATTGAGCATGCTCAGACCTTTGTGCCTCAGTTCACCTTTATTAAATCCTATCAAGACAGTGCTCTAAGCAACACTATAAGACCACAAGTTAAGGATAAATTACTAATCTATATCCAGGGAGGGAATTACCCTGCCAGGTGTTCCCAACACCAATGAAATCACAGTTTGAACTAAAAAAAATCCCTTTCCTTTAAACTTCCTTTAGGTTTTCAGTGTGTCAAAATTCCACCAAAAAGTTTAAATTTAAGTAATATGAGTTAGTGAGAGTGACAAACTGAGGACAAAATCCAACTCAACGATTATCTATTAAAGGCATGAGATGGGTGCCCTTTGTGATAAACAAAAAGATGAGTAAAATATGACCTCTGCCTTCAAGGGAACTTTAATCTAGTAAAGAAATGTATAAACATTTATTTCATGCTATTTGTGTTTGCCAAAATTATAGGATCATAGATCCACATCTTGAAAGAAGAATCTTGAAGACCAAGGGTTCTTAACCTTCTTTATGTCATGGATCCTTTTGGCAGTCTAATGAAACGTATGGACCCCTTTCTCAGAATGATGTTTTTAGAGACAGGTTTTAGCTTGGTATAAGAGAAAGTTTCCTAATCATTAAAGCTATCTAAAAGTAGAATGAGCAACCTCAGGAGGTAATAAGTTCCCCATCAATTGAGATCTTCAAACAGAGATTGGATAACTATTTGTAGGAGATGTTGGAATAGGGATTCCTGCTCAGATATGATTTGAGTAAGATGATCTTTGAGATACCTTACAACTGCAGGATTTTATGATCCTAAGACTGAAGCAGATATGGCTGACTCCACATGGGACCAACAAATTCCTTGGTGGCCAGGAAGAAATGCTAAAGGGTTTGAATTGATAATGAAACAAATTAAAATCTCTATTATGGAGAAAACAGTAAAAATCAGACACACACGGTACAAACTGGTAGTAATGAGAAAAGGTTAGAGAAGCAGTGTTGAACGTGGAGTTGGGAAGGCTTTAGTTAGAATTCCACTTCAGCCACTTAGCAGCTTTGTGATCCTGATCATGTCACTTAAGTTCTCTATGCCTCAATTTCCTCATCTGTTAAATGGGGATGACTAATAGCAGCTACTTCACAGGGATGTTTTGATGATCAAATGACATGATTACAAAATACTATGCATACCTTTAACTCCCTATAAATAAGAGCTATTATTATTTCCTGACCACTAGTTGCTGAATTCAGAAAGGATCTTGCCTGGATCCGATATTGCAGTGAGATTTGTGGAAAATGCTTTATTATATTGCTTGGAAAACTTTTAATTATTATACCATTTAAATCTAACTTTATGTGACTAGAGATTGTTTAACTCCAGAATGTCTCTATGACCTCAGTAACTCTCCAGGAATGCCAGAGATGGCTAAAAGGAATTTTAGATTCTACTGCGTCCTGGATCTACCTAATCCACCTAGATCTACCTGGATCCATTCATCTGGGTTTTGATTTAGGTCCACTCAAGCTTGTGTTTTGGGTTCCCCTTGTGTTTTGGCTTTGTCTAAATGTTATTTAAGGTTTATGTTCATTGATACCCATCTCCACCTAGGGGCAGCTGGGTGGCACAGTGGATAGAGTTTGGTCCTGAAGTCAGGAAGACTCATCTTCCTGAGTTCAAATCTGACCCTTGACATTTAATAGCTCAGTGACGATGGGCAAGTCACCGTAAAATGAGCTGGAGAAGGAAATGGCAAACCACCATAGTATCTTTACCAAGAAAACCCCAAATGGGGTCATAGAGAGTTGGACTTAATTAAAAATGCTGAACAAAAACTCAATCTACCTTGCTTTCAAGCTGCTTTCTCTGATGCTTCTTGTGCAGGTACCCTTGTCTAAATCCTCCTCTATGTAAGAGCCTAGATGAGAGGGAACCACACCCTTTCTGGCTCTCTTTCCCCACTAAACAACCTAATAAACTTCTTTCCCAAATTATTTCAAACTTTGAGGTTAATTCTCATGACTAATAGAGTACCTGAAAATGGACTTATTATGAGTGTTTCATCTCTCCATAAAGCTCACCTAATACTACCTTCTGACTTCCAGCAACAAATCTGCAAATCTACCTCTCTTTTCACAGTGTCCTAGAATGAAGACAGTGCTTTGTAAACCTAAAACCACCTCATAAATGTAAGATTGCATTATTGTTGTTGTTTTGTTATTGTTATTATTACATCTGAAAGATACCTTACAGATTAGTCTAAATTCTCCATTTGACAAATAAAGAAACCAAGGTTTTTTCATGATTCCACAGGTAGCTAGCTGGTGCCAGAGCTGGAAGAGTTTTCCTGCCTCTCAGTCTAGTCCAGTTTCACCGTAACAAGCTGCCTCCTTAGCCTTGTGTGTCTCTGAACAATATTGATGGATTCTGTCCCAGGTTCTCTTTTTTTTTAAAAGATCTTAGTGTTCCCATTTTCAAAAAATTCTGAACTTAACAAACACCAAAGATGATGAGTATTTCTGTATAAAAAGTAGAAAAAGAAGATTGTACATGAACCCATAAATCTTCCTGTTTTCCCCTCCAAGTGTACAATTCCAGTGTATTACTTCCAAAGCTGCCCTGCCTAGCTATGCTTCCTACTTACCTTCCTTCTATTATTTTCTGTGCATTCAAAAAAATACTTCAAGAACCCTCTCTTCTTTTCTTACTCTTCCTCTTTTTTCTCCATTTTGATAGAACTATCACTAGTTTCCCTCTCCCCTCTCTCCAAATCCACATCTCACAAGGTTTTAACATTACCGAGAAAGGGCACAATGTCTGCTATGTGAGGACAACCCTTACCTCAATGCAGAATAGCTCTTGACTAGTCCTTTAGACACTAAATGATGAATTCCTTGACCATGGTGGCCCGTGAAACAAAGACAAAGGCAAGGCAGGGCTCATGGGCTTTCCATTTGCCTAATTTTCTTCTGAGATGAATGTCAGAATTTATCATGAGTGTGTCCCTGTTTGGCCTGGAGCTTCTTAAGCAGCCTTAGACATCAGACATCAGTGCTAGCATATAAAGTAAGAGGATGTTTTGCTGGGAGAAAAGGCCTCTCACCTCCTGCAGCCAACTGTTTTTCAGAAAGAGGAATTACCAAAATGAACTTTCTTCAGCACTGACACTCATCATAAACATTTCATTGTAAATATTGCATCATTGAGCTGGAAAATGACTGTTTACATACCAAAACCAAAGGAAAGTACTGTGGATAATTGCGTTAAAGTAGGAAAGAAGACAGTACCTATAGAGGCAAATTTTGTGAGGGAAAGCATTTCATTTTGTGAATATTCAGTGTTGCATAAAACATTTGTAAATTCTAACTTTAATAACTACTGCCATTCCACTCCACAGTCAGACATTTCCAGCCCCTGAAGTGGAGGGAGGAAGGAGAGATTGTTTTTACATGTATGAGAAAAGGTACACTAATGATATGCATCATTTAATAAAACAGGAGAAAGCACAGAGATGTGAATTAAATTTCCATTTACTACTCCAGAGGAGGGAATGCTAAATGAAAAGGCAGGAGATCTAGGTTCCAACCTCAGCATTTCTACAAATTCTATAACCTTATGCAAGGTACTTCTGTTCTCTGGGCCCCAATTTTCTCACTCTCCTCATGAAATGAGGGTGTTAGACAGAATGTTCTCCAAAGTCCTTTCTGGTACTATGAGTCTATGATTTCTCTTCAAGAAAATTCAGTGGTTCCCTAGTACCTCTAGGATATTCTAAATATGTGAGTCTGGCCATGTCACTGTGCTGCTAAAGAAGCTTCAGGAGCTCCTCGTTGCCCCTAAGACAAGTTGCCTTAATCTTTTTTTGTATTAAGGACGCTTTTGGCAGTCTAGTAAAGCCTATGGACCCCTTCTCCAAAGAATGGTCTGTTGCTTACATTTGTAATTGAAGGAAATGCAATTTAAAAAAAATTATTTTCAGTTCCCAATTCTCTCTCTCCCTACACCCCCTCCCCCACCCACTGAAAAGGCAAGAAATTCAATATCCCTTATATGCATAAGAAATCATGCAAAATATATTTCTACATTAGATATATTGCAAAAAAGCAAGAAAATAGAGTTTAAAATATGAAATGCAAATTTTCTGTTAGAAATAAGTGAAAATGGGGTAGCTAGGTGGCTCAGTGAGTAGAGCACTGGCCCTGGAGTCAGGAGGACCTGAGTTCAAGTCTGACCTCAGACACTTGACATACTTGCTAGCTGTGTGACCTTGGCAAGTCACTTAACCCCAATTGTCCTGCCAAAAAGAAAAAAAAATACAAACAAGTGAAAATAAAGATGTAGTTTGTTTCCCATTTGAGTTCATGAACTTCCTGAAATCAGTCCATAAATCTCTTGGGAGTATGTGGATCCCAAGTTAACAACTTCTGCTCTAAAATAAAATACAAATTCCTCATCTTTGCAATCAAAGCCCTTAATAATCTGCCTTCATCTTAGCTTTATGGGATTAATGATTATTTAGTAATAATATCTAGAATGTATATAGCTCTTGAAGGTTTGTAAAGCATGTTACAAATATTATCTCATTTTATCCTAACAACAATACTGTGAGGTAGGTGCTATAATTATACCCATTTTATAGATGAGGAAATTGAGGCAGATAGAGGTTTTGTAATTTGCTTAAGGTCACACATCTATTAAGTATCTGAGGCTGGATTTGAACTCAGATCTTCTTGATTCCAAATCGGGTGGTCTATCCACTGTACCACCTAGCTGCCTCTTTATTTATTTCCCTTTACACACTACCTTCCTTCCACACTGGCCTAGTTGCTATTTCATTAATTCACCACTGTTTCTTCCACCTCCAAGGTTATCCATATGATGTTTCCTATGCCCGGAATACTCCCTCTTCTCACCTCTTTCTCTTCAAAACCCTGGCTTCCTTCAAGGTTTAGCTCATGGGTCATTTCCTATGGAAAGTCTTTCTAGATTATTTTAGTCCTTAATGTTTTCTCACTCCTCCTTAAAAGAGCTTGTGTTTTCTTACCTGTTGATGCAATGTATCCTCTAATACAATCTTATTCTATGAGGACAGGGACTATTTTTCTGTTTTGTCTTTATATCCACAACACTTAGCACAGTGCCTTCCACATAGTGGGCAGTTCATAAACAACTGGATTTTTATTGGATTGGCTGGTGGATAACAGGGCAAACCAAACTTGATGCTGTCACACTTTCCTATTGGTTCTTCAATGGGGAATGTGAGAAAGGGGAGAAGTCCATTTCATAGGTATGCAGCAAGCTGCTTGCATGGAGTGGGCCTTGGAAGGAAACAATGAAGAAAGCACAAACAGACAACAACTTCTGTGCCAGGCTGATGTCTGGTGACAATTCTATGGAATGTAATTTAGCTTCAAGAGTCTGATCCCTACTCATGCTATTGATTCTCCTCTGGGGATCCCATGTAGGAGGAAACAAAAAAAAGATTTGTTTCACTAGCTCCTCCACAGCCCCATAATAGAGCTTGCCTAGAATGAGGATGTATTCTGGTGAAGATTTTGTAAGAGTCAATTATGAGAAGTATCAAGGTTTTTGCAAAAATGTGATAAGTGCTTGCAATTTTCATTCCTTTGTATGAGCATCAGTCTCACACCCAAAAATGAAGCAAATTGTTCAGAACTCCAGCTGCCATAATACAGAAGGTAGTAAATAGAATCATGTTGACAGAGTAGACTTTCACATGGATTTAGAAAAAAATTTAGTCACTGAATGATGGAGAGGAAAGCATCCTCCAACCATTACCACCACAACCAGCACTTCCACTTCTGTATGTCTTCTAATAAAGTTCCACTTCAGTGTCTCATCATGGTGTGGAGGCAAGGTTGGGTTGGTCAAGGCTAAATCAAAACAGTCTGAGTCCTGGCAGGTCCTATTATTATTATATCCTATACCATAAGTCACTTTGGCACACACACACACACACACACAGAGAGAGAGAGAGAGAGAGAGAGAGAGAGAGAGAGAGAGCAATCTCTTTCCTTGCCAATGGGAAACAGAAATACTGGGAGGAAAACCTCAGAAACTGGACTAAAGATTTAATTGACAAATAGTCTCTCACGCCAAGTCCAAGGATACAGCCACAGCTCCCAATCTTTGTATTTGTCCTGGTTGCCACTGACTCACTCACTCGTAAGTCCCATAAACAATCATTAGGAAATAGCACCAAACTCTTCCAAAATATACTCCTCTCTTCCTATTCAATCTAATTACAACCTGTTGATTAACTCCTCTTGCAAACTATCTCACACACATACTGAAGAGCTGATTTCTCAAATCAACATCTGCCCTAAAGCTACTTCCTGAACATCCTGAATAACTGCAGCATGGGAAATATCTGTTTTTCTCTGCCACCTTCTTTTGTCCCTCTTAGCCCCATAGCATCCCAAGCTCCTGACTCAAACTGGAGAGGCTTTGAATACAGTCTCAGGAATAAATTAGAAGTCTGTCATCTGAGAACTTGATGAGCTGATTTTTGTTATTATTACTATTATTAATTATAAGGGAAGGTTCTCTAGAAGAGGCAGAGGGTTTTACTGGGAGGTGTAGGTAATGTGAAAACAAAATATATCAATTAGGATTTATTTTTTTTTTTGGCATGGCAATTGGGGTTAAGCAACTTGCCCAAGGTCACACAGCTAGTACATGTGTCAAGTGTCTGAGGCCGGATTTGAACTCAGATCCTCCTGACTCCAGGGCCAGTGCTCCACTCACTGCACCAACCAGCTGCTCTGGATTTATTTTTTAAAAAGAAATTTCCTGCGTCCAAAGAAAGCCTCTCTTCCCAAGAATTCAGTGGCTAAAAAATTCAAACAAACAAAAATAGATCCCAACAGCCTTTCCTCAATTATCTGGATATTTCATTTCTTTCAGATTTTTTTCTATAAACACTGAATTATCCAGATGATTGCTTAAATTCTTCATTTCACCATGCTTGCATAAGACTTCTTGCTCAATAGCTATTAGTTTATTAGATAGTTTCTTGTTGGTTGCAAAGAGATAATCCTGCTTCTATCAGGGTTTCAGTTTTAACCTGGAAGCAGCTAAAGCACTGTGATAATGTGACTCAAAATGTCCATTTTTATTTCTGAGTTTTGGCAAAAAAAGGTTGACCTTTTCCTGAGGCATCAATTCTTAAATCAAAATGTCTGGAGAAATACTAATAAGAATCACCATTTTGTTGAGGAAGAAGATGTCATTCTTGTGACTCCCCCACTGCCTCCTGAGATATACACTAACGATGAGTTCTTTAAAGAACTGAAGTCTCTCAGGGAAGAATGGTCCCAGGACATGAAAATGGAATCTTTGATTACTATGAAATTGAATCAAGTTCTGAAGCCTAACAAGGAGAGCAAGAATAACACTGCTCCAAGTTGAAGTAAATGAGTTTAAAATCCTGAAAAAAGGGGGCAGGTGTGGGGTGGGGAATATAAACATTCTCCTTGTAAATAATGTGGAATTTTCTCTCAAAAAGGGAAAGGACAAACTTGAGACCTAAAAGTAAAACACTTCACATCTGTTTGGCTATAATGCCATAGTCTCCACTTGTACATGCCTTATTTCCTGTCCCAAAGGACTTTAGAACCTCAAGAGGGCAACAATGTATTAGTAAGGCAAGATTCATGGCCTCGAGCATGACCATGAACATTCCTGCATGGTTCACAATCACAAAATAAGAAAAACTCTGTAGGTATAAGGCAGAGGAAGTATAACATTATTTAGACACCAGAGGATCAAATCCCAAAACCAATAACTCCAACTCAATATAGCAGTAATTATATTCCAAAACCAGTAAGCCCACCTCAATGTAGCATGAAGGAAATTAAAACACAGTATTGTGGCAAAGGAAGCAAGTCATCCTGTAACCTTCCTCCCTGCTAGGGCCTCCCTGTAAACACTCACGAATCCTAACTTTCTGCTTGCCTGCATTCTCTTCCCCTTCAGTTCTCTGGTCTTCAAAGCTCCCTGGTTTCCACTCCACTCTCTGCTCTGCACTCTGTACTCTTTCGGCAGCTCTGTCATCTCAGAGTTCTTACTTCTCCTCCTTGTGCTGGATTCTGACCTCTCACTTCTGACTTCTGACTTCTGAATTCTCAGTTCTCAATGGCTACCTTCTGAGTGTAAATACTTTTTTTAGGGTCCAAGGGCTTTATGCTCAATTAGCAAAAGGGTGTGGGCCTGAGACTTAGCATCTACTTAGCAAGAGGGTGTAGGAAACAAGGATAATATTTGACTCTATTGAAATTAGAAGTATCTTTCCTGATAAGTTTACCATCCAAGAAGTGTCCTGATGACATCGCAAAGATACACTATAACTTCCGCAAAACTCAAAAACATAAGAATCTGGGAAAGGGAAAAGACCACGTATAATAAGCCCAGCAGTTTTCTCACCCCACTAAATGAAGAAGCCTGTGGTAAGCTCAAAATTGTTAAAGTCACCCTGTCAGAATAAGAAATTCAGTAATGAGCCAAAGCCTCTGGAACTTGAATTTCAATCAGCTACTAATTCCCCAGGAGTCTCTTCCCCTCCTACCCATTACCATGAATCAGCAGTACCAATACCCAGGTCCAGGTTCCTCACTCTTGTCCTCCCATTGGCTGATCCTGCTGGACCCAGATAAAAACCCTATAAAAACCTACCAGACATTACTGGTTTGGGGTGTCTCCATTCCCTCTAAGGTCCCAGTGCAATGTGGCCAATTTCCATAATTTCCCCTGACTGCACTTCACATTATATGTTCCTTCAAAAGAGCCAGCTTGCTTTACTGTCATATTGTGTGCTACATATTTACTTGGTATTCCAAACTTTTCTAAGTGCACTAAGACACCATGAAACATGCCACCAGGGTAGAAGCAGGAGACTATAGGGGCAGAATGGTGGAGATATTATCTAATCCAGTCATTATATTGTGGGGTGTTTGGGGGTTGTTTTTGCCTTACTCTTTTTCTTTATTACAAGGGATGGTTAAATTCCAAAAGGAGATGTAATGAGGGCACAGTGGTTGGTCCAGAAATGATTGTGATATAAAAGCAAAAGGTATCAATAAGCCTTTTTTTTTGAGATTGGGTCTCAAAGCTTATTCTCAATACTACTCAGCATAGAAACTTTAACTAGCTCCTTTTTTCCAGCCAGTTCACTCCTCCTTAGGTAGCCTGGTGGCCTTCCACCCCCAGATGTTCACCATATTGATGCTGGACTTGGTGTAGTTAGTTTGTAACCACAGCTAAAAGATAAAGTGGATGGACTGCTAGATCTGAAGTTAAGAAGACCCCCATTCAAATCAAGCCTCAGACACTTCCTAGCTATATGACCCTGGGCAAGTCACCTAATGACTCTAAGCCTTAGTTTCTATAAAATGGGAATAAAAATAGCACCTACCTCACAGAGTTGTTGTGAGGATAAAATAAGATAGTATTTTAAGGTTCCTTGAAAACCATAAAATACTATATTATTATTGTACTTATGTTATTAAAGCACTGCATAAAGGACTATTATAGTATATTATAGTATAAATTATATTGATACTATAATATTAATAATATATAATTATATAACATATTATGATTGATATAATATATGCTAATTAGTGCATTATATACTATATAACTATGTAACATTGGTTATATATTGTTATACTAATATAATTATGTAACATAATTGTGTTCTATATGGTATTATATAAGATATAATATTTAATGATGATGATGATAACAATAGACTTTTAGCCCTATTTAAGGTCAGAATTACAGAACTCAAGAGATCTGCCAGCCTCAGCCTCTCCAGCAGCAGGGACGACACACATGTTCTACTATACCTGACATAAATCTTATTTTAAAAAAGGAACTGGAAGGGACCTAGGATGTCATCTAATCCAATCTTTCTATCCAATAAAGATAAGTACAACTTTTCTGGAGAGTAAAAACACTTGACATTCATCTGTCATATTTCTGAGAACTCTGTGAAGAGAACCTCAGAAATATATTAATAAGAAATGTGATAGGAAAAGCTGAGATACTGGGCTGGCTGCTTAGGAGCAAAAAAAATGTACATAGTTTTATACTTGAGAAGGTCCCTCCAATAATTTTTCCTCCCTTTGTCAAATATTGTACTTTCTAATGTTTTCGCATAAATTTTTTGTTGCCATCCTATAATTTTATCATCCTATGATACTTACATTTATAGAATTAGTTATCACCTTGTTCACTACCTGATCAAAGGAAACTGTACAGTACAAATTTTATCTAAAAATAGCCATGGTAAAAAAAAATAATAACAATAAAACACCATCTTTCTGGTTCTTGGCCCAAAGGTTTTAGTAACTGCATGGAATTGGGCATGGTACCCTCGAATTTTATGAGTCAGATGTTTATATTTATGCCTGTGCCAATTACTGTGTGGGACAAACCACAGGCTCAAAATAAACAAAAACAGAGGTGTCTCGGTTTTCTCAAGGTAGAAACAAAACAGAAGCTTTATTTGATCAAGTCTCGTGAGAATTGGGCATCTCTCACTACCAGGGTGGGATGGTAGTGCAGAGAGGCAAGGGGGAGAAGGCAAGCAAGGGGATATATAACCTTGTACAAACAATTCTAAAAAATTCCACCCCTAGAGGCTGGACTCCTGTCCCTATTTGCTGGGACAGGTGGCCTCACAATCTATCCCAGAATAAGTTTATCCAATACTAGCACAGAAACTACAGAATTACCTTATAGGGAAATCTTAATGTTAAGATGACGGCATGCGAGTAGGCTAGGGGAGGGGGAGAGGGGGAGACCACCTGATTTCCCCGAAATCATATGATTTACAGGAAAACGAAACTTAGGCTTAGTGAGGTCTACATCCTAACTAAATTTGTACTATTTGAGTATTACTTTGCCTGATTTATTCATGGGAAGCTTTCACAATGTTGTATCCCACACATTACTGACTGCCAAGGATTAAAAAGGCTATTCATGTTTTTGTAGGCAATTGGGGTTAAGTGACTTGGCCAAGGGTCACACACCTAGTAAGTGTCTGAGGCTGGATTTGAACTCAGATCTTCCTGATGCCAGGCTAGTAGTCTATCTACTGCTCCACCTAGCTGTCCCCCTCAAAAAAAACCTATTATTTTCAAAGCAATCAATGTACTCCAGGACTCCATCAAATATATACACACATCCATATGTGCATATACATATATGTGTTGCACATATGCATACACATGTAAGTATATGTATTGTGTAATATGTGTGATACATACACACATGCATGCATGTTTCCAGCTCTTCGCTCTTTTCTGAGCTTCAGTTCTACACCATCAACTGCCTACTAGACAGCTCCAATTAGGTGTCCCATGAGCAACTCAAAATCAGCATCATTTCCCTAAAACTTGCCCCTACCACCACCACTACCAACATCCCTGTTTCTGTTGGAGCTACCACCATCCTTCTAGTCATCCAGGTTCACAAACTTGGAGTCATCTTTGACTCTTCCCTCTCCCTCATCTATTATATCCGACTAGTTGCCAAGTCCTGTTGATTCCACCTCCAAAATATATCTCACATCTTTCCCCTTCCATCCACCTACAAAGCCCTGATTCGGTCTGTTATCTTTTACCTGGACTATGGCAATAGCCTCCTAATTTGGTCTCCTTGCTTCTAACCTATACCCTCTCCAATCTGATCTACACACAACTGCCAGATTCAAATATCCAAAGTATGGGCATAACCATATCAATCCTTAGCTCAAGAAACTTCAGTGGTTCCCTTTTATCTCCAAGACGATACAAATTTGTCTGGTATTTAAAGCCTCAGCCCATCTTACCATACTGATGCCATATTATTCTCCCTCATACAATCCATATTCCAACCAAACTGATCTACTCACGGTTCCCCACCCATGACATTCTATTTCCCATCCCCATGTTTTCGAATAAGCTAAACCCTATAACTATAGACCTCTCTCTCCTCACCTTTGTCTCTTAAAATCCCTTGCTTCCCTTCAAAGCGAAGCTTAGGTCCTGCCTCCTAAATGAGACCTTCTATGATCTGCACCCACAGTATTTTTTGTTCTCCCCCACCCAAAAAAGTCTTTGTATTTGCTTTGTATATACTTTAATATTTACTGATGTGTATACATGTCCTACCCACCAGTGTAACAGAAATTCCCAAGAGTAGAGAGTGTTTCATGTTTGTCTTTGTATCTCTAACACCTAGTATACAGCAGGCATTTAATAAATGTGTGTTTAATTTAATGGAACCATGGCCCATCCCCAAAAGTGTCATGTCATATACAGTCATTAAAAATGAAAGTAAAATATAATTAACTTTCCTCTACTAAAGTCCTCCTTCAATGACCGGAGGTAGCCATAGATACTTGAAAGCTATGTCAAGGGACCTTGAGCTCTGGCACTTCTTACAAAGAGAGGAAGCTTTCAAGGACAGGTTTAATAATGGATGATGTATCTGTATTCTAGGAACCAGCCCAAATAATTTCAAAGAAACTCACCAACAGAATATTTGCCACCAGGTAGTAAGGCTTTTTGTCTACAGTCATTCCTAAGCATTGTCCTTGAAGAGCTGTGATCTGCTCCAGTGGGAAAAGAAATACATTAGGTTGGTTTTAAGGACATTTTTTTCTTTCTTTTTTTGAGATCTGTGAAGATCCTTGGTGGCATTAAAAAAACAGAGCTTGGGAAACAGTTATATCAGATCCCAGCTTTTTTCTCCTTTAAAAAAGAGTCTACATTTACTTTTAACTTTTTGTTATCACAAGGTCTACTGAGGTTTCAAAGTTCAGAGTTGGGAATTCTACTGTCTTATATCCCTTTAACAAAAGAGAGAAAGGAGGGATATATTCAGGATACACTGCCCTGATTGAAGATATGGATGAGCAGGATGTTCATGCTCTATCTTGCCTAGTCCATGAGGAATACAAGAGGAAACAAAGTATAGCCAGCACAGTCTACTGGCTAGAAGCCAGTTGGATTCACTTATGGTCTTAGGTCTTGGGATGGTCTTGTAATGGGAGGGTTGAGTTAATTCTAACTAAGGCAGTTTGTCTGATACTTGTGACTCAAACCATGCAGGCAGAAGGAATCTCCTTTTGGAATGACTTTTCTTGTCCTTTTACAAAATTATACACTTTTATAGAAAAAGAATTTGTCATTCACTTTGTTAACTCAAAGAATAATTTCTTTACGTTGTACCTGCACGAAAGAGAACAGATTAGACCTTCGAATTTAGAATAAAATGGAAAGAAACCCAACCTTTTTAAAAACAAATTCAAACCTATTATTCATCTTCTTGAAACCAACTCCACAACTATTGTGATTAATAATGTAAGATATAGCCTTCATTGAATCTTGCTACCACTGGAATCCCTATACCACAGCGTTTTGAAACAGTAATTGTCCCAGGGTAGTAGAATAAAAACAACCTTTTTTGATGCGGTACATTCTCTGAAATATCAGATGTCAAAGTAAAACCATAATTTCCTCTCCCTTATGCCCCCTGCGCCTGCCAAATAATAACTTCTTCCATTTGGGCAGACAGAACAACCGAGTGTGGTGTAGCAGCATCTGAGGGGAAAGGCATGTTCAAAGGACACATCAAGAAGAAATCACCTTCTCAAGATAAAGGAGTCTCATTATTCTGCCCACTGAGTCAGTGTGAGAAATCTAGCCAGGCAACAGCAAGTGGCTTTCAAAAAGCTCCATCACTGTAGCAGAACATTAGTTTTGATCAGATCGGTGAGGTTATTTTTCTTCTATATCAAAGGGCACAGAGAGCTTCAGAAACAGAGAATTTCAGAGTTGGAAGGAACCTTGGAGGGC
The DNA here is from genome assembly GCF_011100635.1 of Trichosurus vulpecula. Classification (NCBI taxonomy): domain Eukaryota; kingdom Metazoa; phylum Chordata; class Mammalia; order Diprotodontia; family Phalangeridae; genus Trichosurus; species Trichosurus vulpecula. The sequence continues at coordinate 181,504,603 of NC_050575.1, read as the reverse complement.
ATCTAGTCCAACCCATTGCTAAACAGAAATCTCCTCCGCGACATTGCCAGCAAGTGGACATTCAGCCTCTACTTCAATACTTCCAGTGATAAGAAACTCACACCTTCCTTAGGCAACCCATTCCACTTTTAGATGGCTCTAGTTGTTAATAAGTTTTTCCTTATGCGGAACCAAAATCTACTTCTCAGCTAGGAGGCGCAGTAGATAGAATGCCAGGTCCCGAGTCAGGATTTGAGTTCACATATGGCCTGTGTGACCCTGGGCAAGTCACGTAACCTCTGTTTGCCTCAGTTTCCTCATCTGTAAAATGGGGCTAATAATAGCACCTACCTCTCAGAGTCGTTGTGAGGATCAAATGAGATAATTGTAAAGTGCCTAGCCCATGGTAAGCTATATAAATGTTAGCTATCATTATTCTTATCACCTCATTGTTTCCACCATTGTTCAGGGTTCTACCCTCTGAATCTAAACAAAACACTGTTCTCTTCCTCACTTAAATCCGTTGAGGATGATTATCATGTACCCCTTAAATCTTCCCTTCTCTAGGTTGAACATCAGTTCCTTGTACAGATGACACATTTATATAGCACTTTTAAAGTTCACAAAAAGCTTTACCTACATCATTTCATTTGGACCTCATGTCAGTCCTCTGAGGGAAGGACTACAGTTTTATTATCGACCATTTAGAAATGTGGAAATGAATCTCAGAAAGATCAAACCAGCTACCAAATGTCAGAGGCAGGAATTAAATCCAGGTCTTTCTGCCTCCAAGTCTAGGCCTCTGTCTGCTACTATCACTGGCTCACATAACCTAGGCTCCAGTCCCCTCACCATCCCAGTCACCCTCCTCTAAATGAGCTTCAGTTTGCCAGTGCCCTTCTGAAAATATGGCACCCACACTGAAAGTCAGACCTGGTTTTCCCTTAAGAAGATTCTGCTTTGCTTTGTACTCTGCTTCAAGCAGGGAGAGGGAAAGCAGAAGAGAAAAAGGTTATTGAGGGCAGCTGTTCTTTCAAAGGTTTCACTAAATTAATTGAGGATGATGTAGTCACAAATGGAAATTGCTACACGGATCAGACCACAGCTGGACTGCCGTTTTCCCTCCTGGGCTCCACATTTCAACTAAGATAACAAGCTAGAGGACATTCAGAGAAAAATGACTAGGTTAGAAATGGTTCTGGAAACTGTGATGGCATCTAGGAACTGGATTGGTCAGCCTAGAGAAGACTGAGGGGTTCCATAATACTGTCTGAAGAGCTATCATCTAGGAGAGGAATCAGATTTGTTCTATGTTCTATCGTCATTTGTTCTATGACCAAAGGTCAGAACTGGAACAAATGGAAAGAAGTCATAGAAAGACATTTCATTTCAGTAATAAAAAAGAGAAAAGAGTCACCCAAAAATGTAACAGACTGACAACTGACTCATAGTGTAGTGAGCCTCCTGTCTCTGGAAACGTTTCAGAAGAAGCTGGGTATTTATCTGTTAAAGTGTCTAGACAGAGGATTCCTATAAGGCTAGGACATTGGGTGATGTGACCTTTGAGTTACCTTTAAACTTTGAGATTCCGTGGTTCTGGGGGTGGTGTGGGGTGGGGGAGAGTGTGTGTTTAAAGACAGACCAAAAAAAATGTTTCCTCAGAAAGTGATTGTCTCCTCTTAGTATTACCTGAATCTCCATCACTGACAGAGGCGATAGTTGGGTTTATGCAGCACATGATGCCAGATAAGTGAAGGCTGTCTTTTCTGGAAAGCCTTCATTTTCAGATAGCTGCCTGTCTGCTGACTACTCTCTGTCTTTCAGAGAAGAAGCTAGTATTGCCAGAAAGTTAGGAGAAAGTACATTTATCCTTAACGAAATGAAACTATGTGAAATTTTGGGGTTTTTTAGACCATTTGTTTTCACCTTCATTTGTGGTAGATGACTTGAGGCCATCTGGTCTCTCCTTTACCACCCGGGGAGTATCTGTACCTCAAGCACAAGTATTCTTTGTTGTTTTAAACGTTTTTGCTTAACTTTTTTTTCATGTGCTACAACCAGACTTGACCCTTCTCTCCCCTTTGGCCTTTACAGATTTTTTTACATGCACATTTCACACAATTTGTGGTCCAGCCAAACCAGATTACTTATTGACCCTCACACACAGCATTCCATCTCCTGGCTCCATGTCTTTGTCCAATCTGTCCCTCGTACTTGGAATGCACAACCTCCTCCCCCTCTGTCTATTAGAATCCTAGTGATGGGGTGCTTGTGCTTGGACCTGAATTCTAACATCACATTTCCCCTTAGCCTCTGCTTGGGCAGAATTCCAATTTCAGAACACATCTAGTTCTCAAACATATTCTTTCCCAGGCAGCCCTTCTATAGCTAAAGGGCAGTATGCCCCAAACTATCTCTGCTTCTTCCTCAGTAAGCAGCTATGCCCAATTATAAATTGATTCAGGATGCTGATAACTGGCCATACACTGAGTCTAACATGTATCCTACACATAGTCAAATGTATACTCCCTTACATTAATCTTGACTAACAAGGCACTTGATGGAACCTAGCCAGTATCTCCAGCTAGCCCTGAACTCCTGGTGACTTAGTGACATTTCACAGGCAAAACCACACCCCCGGGTAGCCCCGCTTTGGGCTATTTCCCAGTGAACTCTGGGTAAGATACCCATGCAGTAGATACTAAAAGTGCATGTTCCTTTAAGAACTGACTAACCCCCTAATCACACCCTGACCACTCCCTAATCCCACCCCAACACACCTCATTGACAGGTTTCATCCCTAAATCTTGTACTTAAACTTTTCCTGTAGCCTTGTATGGTTGCAGGTTCCCTAAGAACTCTTGCCCGATTTATTTACTTAAAGCGTAATAAATCTTTGCCTCCTTGACTTAAAGAATGCTTGGGTCCGCAAATTCATCCCAGGTGGCCTTGCCTTGGGAATTTTGGTTTGGGATTTCTACATCCCTGGGTTCATTTCTCCCTCTACCCTAGCACTAGAAGGGAACTTAGTCCAAATCTTTCATTTTATAGGGAAGAAAACTGAGATCTCAGAGAGGAGAAGTGACTTGTTTAAGGTGACAGGAAAACTCATCTGACTCTGATACTAAAGCCGAAGTAAAATGGAATCAGATGGACCCCAAATGTGAAGCCCAATAAATTCAAAGACTATTAGCACTCGAATGGACTTTAGAGAACCACTTTGTCCAGCCCTTTAATTTTATAGAAGAGAAAACAGAGACTCAAGAGTTAAAATCAGATCAGGGACTAGAATCCAAGTTTCCTAATACCCAGTCCATCTTTTTCAGACAGGGTGTTGAAATCTGATATCCTTTAAAGCATCCACCCTTTCCAGAGCAGTGGTAGCTGGATTCGTGATTCAGTAACTAAACAGAGAGTAAGACCTCTCAGTCTTTAAATATGCCCTTTGTCCTCAAGCTTACTCCCTTCAAGGCTCTCACCAATAAAAAAAGTTTGAGAAGCCTAGAAGGGCAAGACTTCAAGGAAAAGAAAATTCATCCCCCAGAATGGGGAATGTAGGATCATCTCTAGTAAGGCATAATCCTATAGCCTCCGCTGCTACCCTCCTGCATTGTTCCCCACCCCATCACTAGGTAGATTGTGCTGAGAGGCACCACTAATGTGGGGGCTGAAATCCCGAGCAGCCCAGCCTGAGCAATTAATTAATTAACAAATATTGTTGTTGTTAAGTACCTTCTATGTGCTGGGCACAGAACTTCAACCATGCCAAAGAGTGGGGAAGGAGGCCCAGACCTGGCACAGCAAACTGGTCTCCTCAACCCCAGACAGTTTTCTAAGCCTGTAAGTCACAGAATAGTTGTTGATGTTCATTTAGTGGGAGTTTCATCATTAGGAAGTCCCTATACCAATGAAATCACAAATCTAGAAAAAAAAAGTCCAAGGCATTGTGTTAAATACAAAGACGAAATAAACATCCCTCACTTCAAGGAGCATATAGGCTAATAAGAGGATAGAACAAAAACAGAAAGATCCAGAACAGAATTTAGAATGTGATAAGGGCATGAAGAAGCCAGGAACACATGAATGATCAAATATATTTCATATTTATTCATCAATCTACATATCATTTTCCCCTAACAGAATATAAGCTTTTTGAAGGCAGGGATGCTTTCATTTTCTTTGTATTCCCAGTGCTTAACACAGTGCCTGGTTTATAGTAGATACTTAATAAATGCTTCATAAATTAATTCAAGAAGATAGGGTTCACTTCTGGCTAGAGAGAAAGGGAAAGGCTTCATAGCCTCTCTGCTGAGTTTTGAAGGAAGGAAAGGATCTCAGCAGGCAGAATTGTAGAAGGAATCTATTTCAGGCATGGTCCATAGTATGAACAAAGGCACAGCACGGGAAGAAAACAGGAGATCAGGGAATGGCTAGAAATCCAAGGTTTTGTTTTTCAATGGTATTTGATACATGAGGGTTGAAGTCACATCACTGGTACTTTCTAATAACATCCCCTAAAGAGAACTTTCACTTATAGCAAAGAAAAGTGGTTAAGCAAAACAAACATATCAACTGTGTCTGACAACATATGAAATATTTTACATCCATAGTCCATCATCTCTACTGAAGAGGACAAGAATATGTTTTAATATTAAATAACACAAATTTCAATATTATAAGATTTAATATTTTAATCTTGAATCATAGGATCATAGATTTGGGGTTGGAGGAGAACTTAAAGATTATTCAATCTATCTCATTTTACACATAAGAAAACTGAGGCCCAGTTCCAATAAATTGCTTCCCAAGCATCATACAGCTACTGTGTCAGAGACAAGATTTGAACTCAAGTTTTCCCGACTGTAAATCCAACATTTTATTCACTACCTTGCCTTTGCCTTTCAATGGACCCTTGCACTCATTTGAATTCCAGGGTCTTTTTTAAATTTTATTTTTATTTATTTATTCCTTTCTACCAACTCCACATTAGAGGAGGCCAACATTTGATATAGATATATATGTGGAACCATACAATATATACTTACATTATGTCAGTTATTTCTCTGAACATGAAAAGCATTTTCCTTCAGAGGTCCTTCATAGTTGATTTGAATGATCTTATTACTCAGATTAGCTTAGTCATTCATGGTTGTTCTTTAAACAATATTGCTATTCCTGTATACAATATTCTCTTGGTTCTGCTCACTTCACTGTATTATTTCATGCAAATCTTTCCATGTCTCTCTAAAACCAACCTGCTCATCACAGCACACCAGTATTCCATCACAATCGTATATTACAACTTAAAAATCCATTCCCCAATTGATGGGCATCCCCTTAATTTTTAATTCTTTGCCATCACAAAGAGAGCTGCTATAAATATTTTAGAACACATAGGTTCCTTTCCTTTTTCCCTGATCCCCTTGGAAAACAGACCTAATAGTGGTATTCCTAGATCAAAGGGTATACATAGTTTTGTAACTCTTTTAAGCATAAGGCCAAATTGCTCTTCAAAATGGTTGGATCAGTTTGCAGTTCCATCAACAATGTATTAGTGTCCCAATTTTTCCACATCCTTCTATCATTTTAGCCAATCTGATAGGTGTGAGTCTAATGTCTTTTAATGTTGTTTTCCTTGATGTTATTGTGGACATTTGTATGTAGTTCTCTTGGTTCTTATTTCTTCATTCTTCATCACTTCATAGGTCTTTCCAACTTTTCCTAAACTCCTCTATCCTGTTTTTCATCGTGGTGGAATGACATCTCGTTACATTTGTTCAGTCATTCTCTGGATACCCACTTTGTTGAAACCAAACTTTATTGAAGTTTTTTGCTATCATAAAAAGCACTGCTTTGAATATTTTGATGAGGCCCTTTCCTCTATCTTTGATCTCCTTGGAATACATGCCCAGGAGTGGGATCACTGTATCAAAGACAAGGAATAGTTCAGTGACTTTTTTCAAATAATTCCGAGGTATTTTTTTCCAAAACTAATTCACAGTTTCAGCAACAGTATATTAATATGTCTGCTAGTAATCTAGCTTAGCTAGCACATAAAGATTATGAAGGAGAATAGTGTGAAATAAGACTGAAAAGGAAGGCTTGAACCAGGTTTTGAAGGTCTTTAAATGACAGGGTAAGGAACTGATATTTTATCTTGCAGGCCGTAGGCATCCAATATGTACTCCATGAACCATTTATCATCTATCTTTTTACCTAGTAAGGTAGGTACTAATCATATACCCATCATTACTACATATATACATATACATGTATATATATAACTATCACCGGATATTATTCTAGAAGGCTTAAATGAATTCATAATGATGACTGAAGTAGAGTGTATTCAGTTATAATAAAATCCATATGGTCCACACATACATGTAAATTCCCAAGTAAATGGATGTATGGGTTGTTTCCAGTTTTTGTTTTGTTTTTGCTATTGTAAAAAAAATGCAGTTAGAATTTTTTTATATAGATCTTTTTTTTCTTTTCTTTTAATAATGACCTTAAGGTATGGTCCTAGTGGTGGGATCCCTATGTCAATACAATATGTAATTGACACAGTTCTATAACTCATTGTATAATTCTATCTTGTCTTTCCAGAATAATTGCACCAGCTTACATCTCCAACCAAATGTCTATTATTCAACAGTTCCATCAGCAATGAATTTTATGTTTTACTTTTAAAAAATTTAGTGGTATAAATTGATATTTCAGAAACTTAGTGCATATAAGTTATCAGATTATTTAGAGAGTTCGAACACTTTTTATGTTGCTATGATCGTTTGTGTTTCTCCTTTGGAGAGATGCATAGATAGCATTTTGCACTTTTCTTACTCACTTCTTAGATTCTATTCCAGCAGTAGAGTTATGATATGGTATTATATATTTATATAGGTGTCATATTCCCCTTCCCCCAGCCTCTAAGTTTATGAGGACAGAACTTATATCTGAATTATTTTTGTACTTTCCCTCAGAGTTGAGAATAATACACAGTAAGCATTTGTTAAAGGGGTGAAGAATAAATGAATAAACATAGCACTAACTTGATAAATATGTCCTTCATATTTGTCAGCAAAACAGCAAGGTTTGTCTTGGTAGGCATTATGATCATAAGTTTAGTAACCTGAAGTCCCGGATTTTTGAAGATAGTACTGATTTTCAGAAAATAAAATATATTTTAAACAAGTTTTACAAAACAACTATCCTTTGTCTGACCATGAGTCTCAATTTTTGTTTCAGAGAACAAAGTCACTGTCACTATAAGAAAGGAATTCAGCTATCAAGAAAGGGAAGCAGCAGAAAGCACATGGTCTTCTAAGCAACAAATCTCCTGTTTCATGTAAGGGGGGTGGGGGTGAAAAAGGGAATGAGAAAAGGAACATTAAAAAGAACATATATTAGTATAGCTCTTTTAGCATGGAATGTTTGTAATGTTTTGTGAAGCATCAGTGATTCTTTGAATTCTCTCAGTCAATTTCTCTTATATTTTAAATGAATTTTCGGGAACAAAGAATCACACGTATTCACATTCTTATTGGCAAGCCTTGAGCATGATAACATGTAATAACAAAAAATAACTAAAATATCTTTCCTTACTGTAATAATTTATATTCTTAAGTGTCTCCAGAACTTAAAACCACAGGGTTTTACTTCTAAAGCTTATTCAGTTCCCTCAATTTATAGAAGAGGGAAATGAGGCTCAAAGAGAGAAAGTCATTTGTCCAAGGTCATACAGAAAGTCATTGGTAGAATGAGGACCTGAATGTGAATTTCCTGATTTTCAGTCCAGTAGCTTTTTTTTTCCATTCCACTCCAATGTTTGTCAAATATGACATTTTGCATTTAACAAACTTGGCTGAGAATGAAATCAAGGTGTTAAAGAGAAAGTAATTTCTCTTTAAGCCTCAACACACCTTAATTTCAGGGAAAGGTGGGCAGTGGCTGAACATTGAAATAGTTCCCTTCAAAACTGAAGAATCACCAAAAATCTTAGAGTAAGTCAGAATATAGTGGTCTAGGGGTACTAGGAACCCTGAAATTCAAGGGCAAAAGACGCGGGTCCTGCCTCAAAAGAATCTGACTCAAGCCTTCTTTCAGTCAGAGACAAAGTTTATCAAAACATCAATTGAGGTGGAAGAGGTTCCCAGTGAATCCGCACTATTGGTCAGATTTTAAGAATCTGGGCAATTTAATGGAGGCAAGATGGACCTTGGCCAAGAAGTCTGGGGTGACTGGGAGGAAACAAAGAAGGAGTCTAGATGAAATTAAGAGTGGGAAGTGGCCTGGGGTGATCCAGACAATGAAGGGCTAGGCTAGGTTAGAGGTAACAGAAAATTGAAGGTTTGGGTGTGGGGCCAAAATGAAAGACCAGTTGAAAAAGTTACTGCGATGAGTCGATGCCTCAGGCAAACGCCAGAGACTAGGCCATGTGGGAAGTTCAAATGGGGAGAGGGGTGTTCCAGGGCCCATACCCTGTCAAGCCTTTGATCTCAAGGTTTGTATCCTCAAGCTAGGTCAATAAGCATTTATTAAAGCTGCCTACCAGGTACCTACCAGGCTGTGTGCTAAGTGCTGGGCATACAATGAAAAGTACCAAAAATCTCTGTCTTGAGGGAGTTCACAATCTATCTTCTCTAAGAAAAGCAGATTTCAACAGGTTCAGAGCAGTGGTAAGAAAAGAACCAAGGAGAAGAAAGTCTAAGAGATAAGAGGATGGAATATTTGATTAGAGTCAGTTTTGTGGGATAAAGAATAAATTAAATAAGTCTACTTCTTTAGTCAGAGCACTATGCAGAGACTGTGAGAATATGGAAAGGACCTCTTAGGATTCCTGACCCACCCCCACTACAGTTGTCTGGCTCCCTAGGGGATGATAATCTGCTGAAAGTCATTCTTCAATGATCAACATATTCCTACTTCATCATATCCTCCCCATTCTAGTGATTCTGAACTAAAGTAAGATTATTCTAACCTATTTTCCATCCTCAACTGCCTCCTCCCTTGTTGCCATCCCATTTCTGATGTCCCCGACATTCCATTCAAGATCTACCTACCCCTTCCACTGGGTTCCCTGAATGCATGCTCCATAGGTAACACACTTGCTTTCTTCTTTCACTTTTTCCTTTCCAACTTCTATCTTCTTGTACTCTTTGAACCTGATTCTTTCCTAATAACACAACTTCCTCCCCCACCCCCCTTTTCAGCACCAGTTGCACTTTTACTCATCCTCTCCCCATCCCCCACACTGGTCATTTTGAAGGAGTTGAATATTCCTTGCTCCTATCCCCACGTGCAGATTCTCCCTCTACCACCATTACACCATTTCCTCTTTTGAGGAATCCATATTTATCATATTTATCAATTTTTGGTAACTTTCCAGTCTTTCTTTCCTCTCCCAATTCCTGTTTTCACACTAGAGGACTTCAAAATGCATATTGACATTCCTCAAGCACCCTAACCAACCAGTTCCTCAACTTATATATTTCCCATTACCTGCTCCTCTACCCCACTGTACACATATGAATGCAATGCCCTGGATCTTGCCATAACCCATAAGGGTTCCACTTCCCTGTTTCTGAACTCTGAAATCCCTTTATCGAAACATAATCTTTTAGCATAGCATCTTTCCTTATGATCCCTAACCCTACTCTTTAACATTACCATGACCTCCCTTCCTTCCACCCTTCACTTCTTTTTCAGACTTTCACTCCTGAACTCTCTGTACTCCCCTTCTTTCCCCATCTTGACTCCTTGGTGAATCAGGTCAATCCTACACTATCTAGGTTTTCTCAAGTTCCTTGCCCCCTTATCCTAGCACTGATTTTATATAGAGAGATTTATAGTTATCCTAGCACTGTATATGTAATATGTATATGTATATTTGTATACACACATGTTCACACACAGAGAGGTGTCCCAAAAGTCTTAGTGCAAATTTAAGCTTTAATAGCAAGCAAGGGGAAGCTAGGTGGTACAATGGATAGAACACAGGCCCTGAAGTCAGGAGGACCTGAGTTCAAGTCTGGCCTGACACTTACTAGCTGTGTAACCCTGGGCAAGTCACTTAACCCTGATTTCCTCCAAAAAAAAGAAGAAAGCAAACGATAGTAAAAGAGAACACAATTGCCCTGCATGTGTATATACATGTGTAAAACATAGATATGTAAATATATGTCTAAGCATCTATGCCTAACAAGGGATTCCCTGGATCAAAGAGTATGTACATTTTAGTCGCATTTGGATATAGTTCCAACCTACTTTCCAGACTGTTTGGACCAATTTACACCTATTTATCAGTTTATTAGTCTCACTCATCCCAAAACACCTTTTGTGCATCTAACCATAGAACTTAGCTGTCATCTTTTATTTCTCTTCCCTTTCTCAACCTGAGAAGGTCCTATACTTTTGGTGCCAATCCTTCCTCTCCACTCATTCTCTTCTTGATTCTACACAATCTGGTTTCTGATCTCGTTACTGAACTAGAACTATTCTTTCCGAAGTTACCAATGATTTCTTAAAGGCCAAATCTAATGACACTTTCTCAGTCTTTCTCCTTCTTGACCTATGCATAATTTGACACTATTAAACATCTTACTCTATAGACATTCCCTCCTCATTGGGTTTTCATGACACTGTTTTCTCTTGCTTCTCTTTCTGCCTATAACTGTTCCTTCTTAGTTTTCTTTGCTAGTTCATCATCCATTTTGTGCCCATCAACTGTAGATATATCCGAAGTTCTGTTCTAGATCATCTTCTCTTATCTCTTCACTTCCTCACTTGGTGACTTCATTAGCTCTCATGAGTTCAAATATCATCTCAACACTGATGACTTCCAAAGCTATATATCCAGTCCTGTTCTCTCTACTGAGCTCTAGTTGGCACATCAGGAATTTCCAAACCAGAACTCCCTCTCTTTCTTCCCAAAGATAACACTCTTTTGAACTTCATTATTACTCTCAAGGATACCACCATCCTTCCATTCATCCAGCTTCCCAACCTCAGTGTCATCTTTGACTCCTCACTCGGATCACATATCCAATCAGTTGCCAGATTTTGCCATTTCAGTCTCCACAATATTTCTTGCATACATCCCCTTCTTTCTTATCACATAGCCAACACCCCAACTTTGGTCCTCATCATCTAGCCCAGGGCTGCCCAGGTTATCTTAGGGCCGCATTAAAATAAAATAATTATTTGAGGGCCGCACACAGAATAAAAAATACAGTACATAATAGAAAGTGAGGGAACGCCTGTTAATATGAATGGCAAAGGTGCGAAGAGTAAAAGTAAACACAAAACAACAACACAACAGTATAAAGATAGGTGCGTACTGACTAGTCTGCATCGTACAGAGGGAACGCATCCCACAGATCAATTGAAAATTCTGTGCAATATGTTCCATCTGTAATACTGCTTAAAAACACCAAAGAAAATTAACATCAACAAGATTATTTATTGGTGATGGAATTAAAAAACTAATACGCATTCCATGTAAATTATTATTTTATTTTTTCTCTTGTAAAAATTAAAACCCACAGGCGGGCCACATAAAATCATACTGTGGGCCGCATTTTGGACAGCCCTGACCTAGCCTATTGCAATAGCCTCCCAACTGGTCTCCCTGCCTCGAGCTTCTCTCTCCACTTCTATCCCTTTCCCACATGACCACAAAAGTGATTTTCCTAAAGGGTATATCTAACCCTGTCACACAACTAGTCAATAAGTGACAATAGTTCCCTGTCACCTCTAGGACCAACTATAAACTCCTTATACCTTCCTATCTCTGTTGTCTCCTTATGCATTATTCCTCTCCATGAACACTACAATGCTGCCTTATTAGATTACTTTTCTTCATATATGTTTCTTTAATTCAGCTTAAGTGCTATTTTCTGCAGGAATCTTTACCTGATCCTTTTAACTGCTAGTGCCTTCCCATTCAAGGTTACATTGTTTCTGTTGTTACATGTCACATATACTTAAACATGTCTCTTCTGACAGAACGTAAGATCCTTGAGGGCAGGGAATGTTTCATTTTTGTCTTTGTATCTTCACACCCTGAACAATGCCTGACACATAGTAGATATTTAGTAAATGTTTGTAGAGAAAGCTTCTTGAAGGTGGGAACTGTTTTTCATTTGTAATTGTATCCCCAGCGTTTAGCAGTTGTTTGGCACATATACTAAGTGGTTAATAAATGCTTTTGATTCACTCCTTGTTAGTTGCATTGCTGATACCATTCATATATGTGTGTGTGTGTGTGTGTGTGTGTGTGTGTATGTACATCATTAGACCTCAAACTTCATGGAGAAATTAACTTCCTCTTATCTAAACTTTAAGTATTCTCCTGTAGTTTAACAAAGCCTTAATGTTTTTATTCAAATGAAATGAATTTTCATTACATTAGCATTTCAGGAGATATTTTGCCTTCATTTCTGATTCAACTAATTGACTGACTCAATCAACTTAGTCAAGGTTTTTAACTTGGGGTCTATAAACACATCATAAACCTTTCTTTTATTTAAAAACTTTATTCTAATATGGGACCCATAGGCATCTGAAGCCTGCCAAAAGAGTTCGGGACACACGAAGATCATTGAACATCAACCTGGCCCACCCTATACTTAAACATCAGTTAGTAACTAATTAAGGAACCCCTACAGTGAATTTAATTGTAACCATCTGAATTTACCTGTTTTGTAAATTGTCATTTTCTGATAGTAGACAAGGAAATCAAATCCATGACTACTTTACAAGAGATTTTTGTGGATATAGGTTTTTACAGTGCTGTGAAAGCCACTTGATTAAAATAATCTTCACCTAAGCACTATCTCCTCTTAGCTCAAGACATAGTATTTTTTAAATTTCTATGATTTCATGTATATAGGAACCTCTGGGTGAAGAACTTTCCAAATCAGCACTAACAGCATTTTATCTTATTTGTCCGGGACACTGAGAAGTTAAGCGACTTGCCTAAGGTTACATTGTTAATGATGATAAGGACTCCACACCAGTTTGCAGATCTAGACACATAAAGTAGCAATGCAGAACACCTGGGCGTCAGCTCTCTCTGGATCTCTATTAGCCTCATCTCGTCTACAAATCCTTCGTGCTCCGAGACAGACGGGTTGTAGAGGGAAAGACTCAGAGATGTATGAAAAACTATTAAGTCTCATATAAGGAAAGCTGGAAGGGATAACGTCTTTCCCTCCTTCAATCAAATTAAGCTCTGTATGGGTTACTAAGTGTGGAAGGGTTTAGCAGTATTATTTGGAAAGAATAGGGTCAAGAGAACTGGTTTGTGAGTCAGAAGACCTGAGTTGAAACACTAGTTTGTGTGACCTAGGGCAAGTCGTTTAAACCCCTCTGACCCTGTCTTCCCATTTGCAAAGTAACCGATTGGACTAGGAGGTAATCTCTAGGATTCTCAACAGCTCTAAAACCTGTGCACCACTCTCCCCACGTGGTCATTTCTACTAATGACTGCCCTAGGAATAATGCTGAGAGAATAATATTGCAGCCTTTTTTTTTAAATCAGGGCCTGATTCTCATCCAAGGTAATAATAGGATTGTTACGCCCACACCACCCACCACCACTTCCGCAGAGCCTCATAAATGCTCACAACAGGGTTTTCTTCTCATAGTCTAGTTTAAACTGAGGTTTTTAAAAGGGCATTTCCTGCTGGGGAAACTAAAGCGGAGGAAAGGCCGCGTGCAGTTGTGCGCAGGAGAGGGAAACATGTCTGGACCAAAGGCACCCGTGCCCCAGCACGCGGGCACGGGCACGGGCACGGGCACGGCCGGGCCAGGGGGTGACGGCGAGAGCGGCCAGGAGCAGGCTAACTCAGCAGTCTTTGGGGGCCGGGGAGGCGCGGTCCCGGGGGCGCAGGCGCGGGGGCGCGCACGACGCAGAGTGGCCGCCAGGGGGCGCCGGGGCCGCGCGCGCAGCGCTCCACAGCTGCACCGCTCTCTTAGCCGGGACCGAGCAATGGGGGAAGCCGAGGTTGCCACCGGCGGAAGCGGTAGTGGCGGCGGCCCTGGATCGGGCGCGGGAAGCGGAGGCGGAGGTGGAGGAGGAGGCGGCGGGGGCGGCGGCGGCGGAGGCGGCCCTGGCTCCGGCCCGGGCCCTGGCGGTAGCGGTGAAAAGGGCCCCGTGGAGTCGGCGCCGGGCCCCCCTGAGGAAGTCGTGGTGTGGAGCCCCGAAGTGGAAGTATGCCTCTTCCATGCCATGCTGGGGCACAAGCCCGTCGGTAAGGAAGGGGAGCAGGGATGGCGGAGCGCTCGGAACGCGGCGCAGCGTAGGCCCGGCCGAGCCGCGGCCTCGAGTACCAGCCGCGGCCGGGCGGAGGGCCGGGGCTGCGGCCGGCGGGAGGGGCGGGCCTCGCACTTACCCCGCCCCTAGGAAGCCGCCCAGGGAGCTCTCCTCCTCCCTCTGTCTCCTGCCCCAGGCCCCGGGACTTCTCTCCCCACCCCCAACATCCCCGGTCCCCGACTTCTCCCAATCCTAGCCACCGAGCTTCTCCCGCCTCATCCTCGGCCCTTTGGGCTTCTCCTCCCACCCGCCTCCCATCCCTTACCCCCTAGCTTCTCTCCTTTCCCATCCCCGTTTCCCCCGCCCTGGTTTCTCCCTCTTCCATCCCCGGCTCCCCAGCTTCTCCCCCTCCCATCCTCCCCAGCTTTTCCTTCTTCCCATCCCCGCCCCCTCCCCAGCTTTTCCCCCTTCCCATCCCCGCCCCCTCCCCAGCTTTTCCCCCTTCCCGTCCCCGCCCCCTCCCCAGCTTTTCCCCCTTCCCGTCCCCGCCCCCTCCCCAGCTTTTCCCCCTTCCCGTCCCCGCCCCCTCCCCAGCTTTTCTCCCTTCCCGTCCCCGCCTCCCAGCTTTTCTCCCTTCCCGTCCCCGCCTCCCAGTTTTTCCCCTTTCCCATCCCCGCCCCTCCAGCTTTTCCCCCTTCCCATCCCCGCCCCCCCCCCCAGTTTCTCCCTCCAATCCCCAGTCCTCCCCACTAGTTCATCCACCCCAGCCCTCGGGCTTCTTCTCCTCTAACCCTGTGCCTCCTCTTTTCTTCTTCCCTCCTCTCCCCTCCTCTTTCCTTTCCCCAGCCCAGGGAGGATGTGGTTGATCCCTTTTTAGGAACTTTGGGGAGGGGGAGAAACGGGGATTGCCCCTCATGGTGGAGCTCTATGGGGAAACCTGAGCCCAGTCCAGCCTCCTTGGGTTAGGGGGTGGGGGAGTAGTGGTGTTTGTTTTTAAGTACTTGGGGCTCTTCTGTCTGAACCTACACTTGGATTCAGGACTTAAATTCAGCCAGGATTTATTGAGCACCTGCTATGTACTGGCCGCTGTGGATGAAAGCACGGAGTTTGGGAGAGAGAATACTCTTTTACCTGAGAATAATCATAGCCAAGAAAACAAAACTAACATTGCTGAAACAGAGGGGAAAGACTTATATTTATAGGTTTGGGCTCTGCCATTTTCCTTGTGTTGTAAAATGAAGCCCCCCCCTTCCAAAAAAAAATATTCAAGTCAGCAACAGGTGGAATTTCCTGAACAGTTTTTCCCCCCCCTTACAGGTGTGAACCGGCACTTCCACATGATCTGCATCAGGGACAAGTTCAGTCAGAACTTAGGGAGGCAGATCTCCTCCAAAGTCATCTGGGATCATTTAAGTACTATGTACGATATGCAAGCATTGGTAAGGAGTGAGTTCCAGCACAATGTTCGGCTATAAGTAAAAGTGAGAGGATTTAATTCTGTTCTCCCAATGAGTTCCTACAAACTAAGAAACCTTTAAACAAGTGTGTGTGGCTATAAGAAAATAGAGTGTGTGGAAATCCTGCCTAAAAAACTTAGGGGGATGCTAAAACAGTAAAATTGTATTGAAGTTGAACTCAGCTAACTGGAACCCGTTAATAGATTGTTAGAATTCGAAGGGGGCCTTAAAGATCATCTTGCATCCTCATTTTACAGATGAGAGAACTGAGACCCACAAAGGAAAAGGAATTTGCTGAAAGTTGTACAGCTAGTTAGTGGCAAAAACAAGACCAAAAACCCAGTGTTCCTGAGCCCTCTTTCCACTATACTAAGCTGATGGTCCATAATTTCTAAGAATCTGCACAAATTCAATTACTGGAAGGAAATCGCAACTTCGCAGTTTTCAGAGAATTGTCTCAGTACTCCCCTTTCCTGTCTCAGATGAATATGGACTGCAATGGAACAGTCTATTGTAATGAGCCAAACAGGCTGGCCCAGTCCAGATGGAATCCCAAGATGTTCAGGTATGAGGCAGTGAAAAGAACATGGATTGACTAAAAAGATCTTAGTTTAAATCTAGACTGACATTTACTGAGCTTCATTTTCTTCATCTACAAAAGAGTGATAATACTTGCACTCCTGCCTCAGAGGTTGTGTCAGGATAAAATGTGAATGTATACAAAATGTTTTGTGTCTCAGTTGAACGCTTATTTAAGTTCCTGACCTCAAAAAGGGAGGAAAAAGCTAATCTTTGAATCTCAAAAGTGTTTCTAGGGACTGAAAATAGTAGGGTGTTGAAAAGCCATTGACCTGTTGAGTGATGTTAAAAGGATGCCCGTTGTCTCTCCTTCATATGGGATTCCTATAATTGGTTGATTCCCAGATCTAGCACCCTACAGGCCAGAGACCTTTTGCTAACCTGCTTCAGCATGCCATTATGTAGCTATGTTCTTTATTTCTGAAAGCTGTAGCAGTACTTAACTGGTGGTCTTTTTAAGCATTATGCTGTAGTACCCTTTTCTTGACCTGGCTCATACCATGTTTGTGGAAAATCTTTATTAAGTCAATACTGACCTGAGTGAACTGGTGATAGTCCAATATCAATAAATGGGGGAAAGTGGACGGAATTCCCCTCACAAACCAAATTGAATATTTGAACATGATAAGAAGAGCAACTATAGAATCTGTCATAAGCATTGAGTATTATGAAGATGTTTTGTTTACCTGATTTGCTGTGTAAATCAAAGCAGTATTTGTGCTGTTCAGCTTTTTATAAGTCTGGCCTGGCTGTATATATTCATCTGTTTAAATGCATTTTCTGCAGTAGAACATAATCCAAGGTCTTTTCATTTGTTTTGTATTCCCAGTCCCTAGCACAGAGTATGGGGCCTAATAAATACTTGTTGAACGGAATTCTTTAACAATTCACTTTTTTCTGTGTTTTTATGAAAGGCAAACAACAGGCAAGCTGTACTAGGACATATAGGAAGGACAGCAAAAAAAATTTACATCTTTAATAGTATGTTAAAGTTTATCTTCAGTCATTCTTAAAGTTGTCCTATGAGGTAGATAGTGCAAACATTAGCCCCTTTTGAGAAAAAATAGTGAGAAAAATGAAGCTCAGAGAAGCTGCTTTTCCATCATCACACAGCTAGTAAATGTCAAGCCAGGATTTGAATCCAGGTCCCTTGACTAGCCAACTTCAGTTTTCCTGGGTTCTAATCCCAGCTCCTCACTAGACCCTAGTTCACCAAAATGGGAGAGGAGTAGAAAGGAACATTGAAAATACTTTTCTCATAAATTCCTTTACCATATAGGTTTCTTTGTAAATCCTGTTTCTTTAAGGAACTTGGGTTTAATTCTTTTGTTTCCTCCTTTTCTTTACTCGTTCACTGTGTTCTACAATCTTCTGACTAGATCACCTGCTCATGCTTCCTTGCCATGTATACATGTTCACATTTATTCCTGTTCTTTGTGCCATGACATTTGTGATTACTTCTCCTATCTCCCTTTTAATTAAGGTCTGCTGTATATTTTTTTTCTCCCAATTTCTATCCATATGTGCTCTCTCTGCCAACAGTTCTTCAGTGTTTTTGTTTATTGCACACTTGGAGAATCGGTGCCCCCAGCACTTAACATCCTTTCTCATTTCTCTGAACTTTGTTGGCCTTGACCAGTTTCTCTTGGTATGCTAGAATATGTAGGCAAGAAACTTATCTTGATGCAAACTCTTGCTGCAATTAAAACCACAGTTTTGCCTCTGAAATTACAAAAGGAAGCTGGGTGGTGTCCTTATAACTTTTAATTTGTTTTTTCAGCTTCAATTTGTTTTTTCTTTAGGTTTCTTTTTTTTAGTCCCTTTTTTTCCTTGTCTGGATACCTTGTGTTTTTTAAAATCCATGTTTCAAGTGGAGAAGTGATAAGTATTTTACATTATATGCAGCTCATATGCCAGATTACTTTCACACTACTGAAATCAGCAGTAAATGGCTTTTAGTTGTAGTTACACTGATTAGTGGTGGCATTTTCTTAAAGATTTTGAATTGTATGCCCAAATTGACAGCTTTTTTCTTTGTTTCTTTAAAAACAAAACTGTACTTTATTTGATGTTCAGCATGAGTCTGAGATTCTTCCATTCCCTAATTCAGAGAAGAACTTCATCCTTCCTGAGGAAATTATTCAAGAGGTCAAAGAAGGTAAGAATTGGTTCCAGGTTTAAGTCTCTGACAAGATTAGATAAGAATATTATGCTTTGATAAACCCTTGACCAAGTATAAGGGGCCAGCCTAAGACCATTGATCCTTATCACTAGGCTAAAAGAATTGCTTTGTGCCCAATAAAAAGGCAACTAAATAGTAACATAGTTACTGTGATTTATTGTCACTTCTAAAGACAGATCTTCCAGCATCATAGATATAGAGCTTGCATTCCTGTTAGTTTTCTTTTGGAAAATTTCTGCTGTTGCTCAAGAATGAGCTGGTTTTGTTTGTTTAAAAAAAATAGAACCTCTTTAAGTAGTACCACTCACGTTTTTCTAGGGAACCTCTTTAAAATTTAAGTATAGCTCTCCATAGTTATCGTTGTGTTTTATGTTTGTGTTATATCTTCATCTGTTTTTGTCTCCCACGTTAGCTTGTAAGGGTCTCCAGGATAGAGATAAGTCCCCGTAGTACTTACCCTTTTGGTGATGTGCATATGTCAGATTCTCAGTGAATTTTTTTACTTACTCTTTCTACAGGAAAAGTAATGATTGAAGATGAAGTGAAGGAAGAAATAAAGGAAGAAGTGGATCCACACACTGGTACTGAAGATGGTAATTATGTAAACTGTGCCATACCACATTCACCTGGCTTATCCAGGAGGCTGTATCATTTAAAATAGATTCATCTTAGCAGTTTAGCATCAGTACTTAACCTCTTAGTCTTTTTCCCCCCTTTCAGTCTTAAATTATCATCTGGAGAATAAATTCCAACTGCTAATGAATCTATTTTTACTTTACTTTAAAGAAGTGTCTTTTTTAAAAAAAATAATTCAAGGAGCTGTGATTTTTAATGATACTGTTGTCATTATGGTGTAGACAACTTATCAGTGAGCCCCTCCAGGCTTAGGTAGACTGGTCCTCAGATGATAAGTGCACAATTAGCTCCATACCAGCCTCCTGGTTAAAGCCTTTCAAGACTGGCAGCTAGAACCTTCCAGAGCTTGCATTCTCCTAGAGCAGCCTTCATGAAGCTAGTATCACTTTGATGTTATGATGAGGCATCAAAAGAGGACTTGAAGGAAGCAGCTTCTTAGTACTAACAGTTTCCTCTTAGCTCTGCAGTAGTGTTGTACTGACCAGGTTCTTCAGTGAATTTATAGTAGTGATGTTGAAGAATTGTGGGGGAGGACGAATATAAAAGTAAATCTGAAGGATGACTTTCAGATACAACTAGCCATGGGTCATATGTTTAAAATCTACCTCCAATCAAATCCTCTTAGAACAAATATTTAAAATGAAATTCTTTATGTAAGAAAAATATTTATAGGTGCCAAGTAATGGCTCAGTTAATGTGGCAATATTCAGTACAGCAAAATCCCAGTAAAACAAAATCTGGACAGCTAGTTGATAACTTGCAATGATGTCCAAACCAAAATGTTGGATAACTTCAAGATTTTTTTTCCAGACTAAAAGTGACAGGCATATTCTTAAGTAGAATGTATGACTATAATTTGGCTTAGCAAGGGTGGGAGATGGGGGAAGGGATCAGGGAACATTGAAAGATTTTCTGAATATTATGTGTATGGCTATGTTAACTGTAATTGGGGTCACTTGAAATATGAAAGAAATTTTTAAAAATACTAAATATTTTCAAAAAATTCAGTATCATGGTTAATGAAATAGCAAAAAAAAAAAAATCTGTTTCTCAGTTTTTACATCTTCAGGAAATTTGGGGAGAGCTGAAAAGTCCAGTGGCAAAGAGAAAGAAAAGAGCTCATCAGACTCTGGATCTAAAGAGGGTGCAGACAAGAGGAAACGCAACCGGGTCACAGAAAAGGTCTTAAATGCAAACAGCAATCCCTCTAGTCCGAGTGCAGCCAAACGTCGAAGAACATAGGCCATTGCTAATAACTTAGAGAAGAATAAGAAGGAAACAAAAACATTGATGATGTTTACTTTAGTGGAAGGAATTTTTGACAAGTTTTTATTAAAATGACACAAATTGTTCAGGTGGTACATATTGTCATTTTTGCTAATCATTGAGAAAGGAGCGTGAAAAGATTAGCATGAGGGAAGAGGCTGAGAAGTGTATTCTGTACTTGCTAGGAATATGGTTTGAATACAGAAAAGAGTCTAGCTTACCTTGGTGGCAGTAGGATATTTGTTGAGCATTCTAGCTGATTCTCAGATTTCCCAAGGTAAAATGGTAGCTTTGCAAGTGTGTACTTAAGGAATTTTGTGATGATATACATATAGAAAGATTATTTATGTATTCTTTGTGTTCTTGAAGTCAAAATTCATTTCTTAGAGATGTGCTGACCCTTTAGGTTCTTACCAGCTTTCCTTGATTTGGTATCTGAAACCAGTTGTAGGATCAGATACATTTTTTTTTATCATAGTAAAGCAAATGCTAGAGTGAACTAGGGAGACGATTCAAAGGGGGACCTCTTTCAAATGGACAAATTACCATATATTAAGCAAAGCATTATTCTCAAATACATAACTCTGAGCTAGGAGCAGTAAACCTAAAAGACAATATTGGCTGCTGTGTCAGAAAAAAAAAAAATTTTAATTTTCTACTCACTGAAGTAAACATAGGATCTTTTCTTGGAGACTTCAGTCAAACCTGTCCACCTAAGGTCAAGTGTGGGGCTGTAAACATTTTCTCACTGAGTGCTTCATGAGTCAGGGGTCTTGACTGAATTGCTTTCTAGTGCCACAAAGTATGATAGAACTTCTCTTCTTGCCACCAGAGAGACCAAGAATTGGATGTTTTGACTCATTCGTGTGTACTGTATATAATTGGTTTGGTATTTCATTATTTAATTTTTAAGAAAAATATTTTACTAGTGTTTTATATGGAAATAATATTGCAGAAGCTTAATCTTGTGTTGTATTTTTTCTGAGAAATTTGTTTTAAGGTCATGACTATTTTGAGATACTTGTTGCTCGGTTTTATATGCTGGAATATTGAACATTTGTAGCAGTTCTTATTTATTATGCAGACGGTTGCAGACAGACCAAATAAATGACAGTTTTGTGGGAGGGAATCTTAGTCTGTTGAACTGGCGTTGGATATGGCACAAAATGCTTATTTGAAATATACCCTCGTTTGACTGCTGAATAAAAAGTACTAAAAATCCCTTAAATTGTCTTGTAGTATTAATACCAAAGTGGGTTAAATTTATATTTAAAAGATTTGTGGATTCTTCAGTGCCTATTCCAGTGACCTGTACTCTTCCAAACCTAAGAAGATAAATGATTTCACAAATTATTCTGGTTAAAATTTCTCACTTAAGAACCCTTTGGTGAGGTTTCTTTCCAGACTTAGCTAGGTGAGCCTCTAGATTAGTAGCAAATGCCAGAGCTTGCTGAATCCAGGCATAATTATGAAGAACTCCGAGTCATTTCCATGCACAGAACCTTTGGAAAAAATTTTACAAAACAACAAATTGTTCATGTTTTGCATATTCATGTATTTGCTAATCAGTCACTGATCAGAAACAGAGATTAGCTTAAGGAGAAAAGGCTGAGGATTCTACCTCTGGTTTCCATGAGAGAGGATGAGTGAATAAGGAGAAATTGTATGGATAATGGAGGTGGGGGATGGCATTGATCTAGTCAAGCCAGAGATTGAATTTGGAGAAGAGAAATTAGGAAAATTTGAAAAACAAACTAGTTCCAGATACTGGTCTTTGAGAGAAAGGTGAAGGAGGCACAGGAATTAAGAACCTAAAGAGGAAGAAAGCTAAGGAGATAAGAGTTAGTGAGACAAGGAAAGTCAGAAAAAATAGTTGAAGGGTTTTAAAAGCAAATTGAAAGACCTGGTTATTGGCATGAGTTGGTAAGATCAATTGAAGCTATAAGCCATCAGGAAAAAATGCTTTAGACCACTGTTAAAACAACCAGAGGTTCTACCTCACCCATCAGATTGGCATAGATGACAAAAGAGGAAAATCATTGTTGGAGAGGATGTGGGAGGGCAGGCGTACTAATGCATTGTTGAAGCTATGAAATAGTCTGGCAGTTTGGAGCTCTGTCCCCAACATCACTCAACCATGCATGCCTTTTGACCCAGTGATAACTGATACTAAACTTAGGTCCTTCAAGGATCAGAAACAAAGGACCTATGTGTACAGAAATATTTTTAGCACCACTCTTGCTACAGCAGAGAACTAGAACTAGAAAAGAAAGGGGTTTTTATCAATTGAGAAATGGCTCTTTGAATACAATGAAATATTAAACCATAAATGATGAATAGATTTGGAGAAACATGAACAGATGATGCCAAGAAATAAGCAGAATCATTTATACAGAGACTAAAACATAAAGAAACACAACTCTGAAACTGATACAGTGACAACGGTGGCTACAGAGGATTGATAAATGTGTTACCCACCTTCTGATAGATGAAACTTGAACCTACTAGAGTATTACATGGAGAGAGATATTTAGAACTTAAAAAAATAAATTTGAAGCCCTCCCAGAAGCAGATGCAGCTAGATGCTCTAAAAAGGAAAGGACTGCTTTTCTTCCAAAGAATGATGTAGCAGAGGCACAGAAGCTATTAGCTGAGTGATCATTTGATAAGGAAGCACTGAAGAAGTAGTGGTGGTCACCTGTTTGTAGCTCTAATAACAGTTTTGTTACCTTCCTTGGGAGGAAGTATCTATCTAAAAAACAATAAGAACCCACCAAGATCTACCCAAACAGATGGCTGCTATCCACTTCTAGCAATAAATTTAGGCACAGATGAAGGAATCCTAGAGGTATTACCAAAGATTAGGAAGTCCTGGACAAGAAACAATACGAAGGTAGACTACAGGTGTCTTTCTCACTTACCAGTGGAAGGCTAGGGATGCGTAAGAGAAAAACTGATTTGGGAAATTAACAGCTAGCTAAGAAAGTGATGCATGAAGATAGGATTTGGGCTTCTGAACCACAGCTTAGAATAGTACGGCATGACAGATTTCTGGCCAGGGGTGGAGAGGATCTAACAAAACCTGATAAGGATGGACCTGACAGGTATCTTGCAAATCAAACTGAAAGGGATTAAAATTAAAAGCATGAGACTGCATATGCATATCTAAGATGCCAAAAAGAGTAGCTATAATGAAGAGTTACTATTCAAACACCCATTGATTCACTGGAGGAAAAATTCAAGAAAGGAATTAGTAATAAAAAACCCTTGGCCTCAAATGTCTTTATACAGATAACAAAGTTTTAAGAAACGAGGAGAAAAAGATACTCTAATACAAGGGGAGGTGGGGGGCAGGGTGGGGGGGTGAATTTGACCTCAGATATCACTAAGACTTGGAATGAAACCTCTTGATTGAAATTATATAGTGCTTGGATCAACATACAATCAGTTTTACTATAATGCTTTTTTTTAAAAATGTGAATTTGTTCCAACATGATCAATATATTCGGGAACAACTTAAGCATAAACTGAATTTTGTGTTTGCTTATGTTCCATCCTCGAGAAACAGCAAAAGAACATAGAAAACTTCACAATCTGCAGTTGTTCCTGAAGCACACCTCTACAAACTTCAGGGTTTTTTCAAGGTAATGTGATAAATGTTGTCTGTCTGCTGGTGCAATAGGAGCTGTGGACTGAGGGCCAGTCCACCCCACTCTCTCCCCAACCGTCCACTCCACCCTCTACCACCAGGGGGAGCCCCCACTCCCATCCTCCACAAACCCTGGACTTTAGACCCACCAAGGCTGCTCTCCTGCCCACAGCAACTCAACTTTACTACCTTGGGCCCTCTGGGAACTGCAGGGGATATCGAGGTGCAGACTGAGCATTCAACTGTAACAATTGTAATACTTAGGTATTTCTTAACCATTTAATATGTATAAAACTACACTATTGTTTTCACTAGGTTCCTCTCTTTTTGTCTGTGTATCATGATAAAGTTTTTGAGTGTTGTGCCTCAACCCCATTCTCCCCATAAACTGGTTTTTGTTGTGAGATTTTGCATGGCTTGGTGATTTTTAGAAATGAGTATCTCAAGTTACAGCAGAACTAACTGTACTTAATTCCAAAGAAATAATATGGGGAAGAGTGAGGATGGGAATGGGGGGTAAATAACTATATATTATATATTAAGAAGGAATTTTTTGTGAGGAAATCTAAGAACCAGAGTTTTGAAGCTTAATGGAGAGCATTTGAGTGGTGGCCAGTGGAAGGACAAAGAAGGTTTTGTTCTGGAGTATGTTACAGAATACCTTTCTCAGATACCCATTGTCTTCTCCTTCAGCACCTTTCTCAAAAGAAATGGTCCTTCTCCTTACCAAGGGCAATCCTATATGTATCTGATCCCATTACATTTTCTCCAACACATTGTCCCTACTATCATACCCACTCCCTCTCTAATTTACTTCAGTCTCTCACTCTATTGGCTCCTTCCCTGATGCCTCCAAACACATCCACATCTCCTTTCTTCTTAAAAAAAAACAGTCATTTGATCCTATGAACTTCCCCCAAATCATCTTATACCTCTTCCCCCCTTCTCAGCTAAACTTTTTTAAAAAGCCATGTAGGTGCCTCCACTTTCTCTTCTCTCACTCCCTACACCATCTGCAGTTTGGCTTCCAACCTCATCATTTGACTGAAACAGCTGTCTCCAAAGTTAGCAGTGATCTCTTAATTGCCAAATCTCTGGCTTTTTCTCAGACCTCAATCTTTTTTGCCCTCTCTACAGCCTTTAATTATCCTTTTTTCCTGGATCCTGGCCTCTCTAGGTTTTTGCGATATTTCATGCTCCTGTCTATCTGACTTCTCAGTACTTTTTTTTGAATCTTCATCCAGGTCATATCCACTAATTGTGGTTATCCCCCAAAGTTCTGCCCTGAGACCTCTTCCCCTTCTATACAATTTCATTTGGTGATCTTATGAATTACCATGGTTTAAATCAGGGCTGTCCAAAATGCAGCCTGCAGCAATTTATGTGGCCGACTACAAGCATGGAAATTTACATAAATGCTTTAGTAAAGGAAGCTGAGGTACCACAGAGCTCTCACTAAAACAGCAAATCAAAATATATTGTCTATTGTTTCAATAAAAAGCTAAGGTTGGACAGGCCTGGTTTAAATTATCATCAATATGCAGATGATTCCCAGATATACATATCTAGCCCCAATCTTTCTCCAATCTTATCACCAAATGCCTTTTTGGACATCTTGAATTGAATGTGCCAAAGGTATTTCAATCTCAACATGTCCAAAACACAACTCAGCTTTCCTTCCAAACTCTCCCCTTTTCCCAACTTTCTTATTACTATCAAGGGTACCACTGTCTTCCCAATCACCCATGATCACAAACCTCAAGGTCAACCTTGACTTCTCACTTACACTTATCTAGTTATCCAGTGTCTCGTATTTTTTTAATTTTTATTTATTTATTTTTGTTACATTTTAAGTTTCAAACTATTTCCCTTCCTCCACACTCCACACTTGATAGGGCCACCAATTGATGCAGATTTATAAATATATGTAAAACCATACTCTGCATACTTCTGTTTATCAGTTCTTTGTCTGGAGTTGGATAGCATCTTCCTTCATAGGTCCTTTGTAGTTGATTTGAGTTTGTATAGTACACAGAATAATTTGGTTGTTAATATTGTGGTTACTGTACACAGTGTTCTCTTGGTTCTGCTCCCTTCACATTTCATTATTTCATTCAAGTCTTTCCATGTTTTTCTAAAATCAACCAGCTCATCATTTCTTACACCACAGCAGTATTCCATCGCAACCATGTACCACAACTTGCTTAGCCATTCCCCTGACTGATGAGCATCCCCTCAGTTTCCAGTTCTTGGCCACCACAAAGAAAGCTACTATAAAATATCCAATCTCCTGTTAAGTCTTGTCATTTCTACCTTCACAACATCTCTTGTACATGTACCTTCCTTTCCCTTCACTCAGTGTACCCAGGTGCTGTCCCTCATCACCCTCATGCCTTGACTACTGCAATGGCTTTGTGGTTGTCATTCTACCTTGTGTCCTCCCGTTCCAATCCATTCACTGAGCTGCCAAAGTGATTTTGCTAATTCAGGTCTGACCATGTTATTGTGCCCCCCACCACCACCACCACACACACACTCAATAAAATTAAGTGGCTCTCTGCTACCTTTAAGATCAAATATAAAAGACTCTATCATTTAAAACTCTTTGCACCCTGGCTCCTCTCTATCATTCTAGTCTTCTTGTCCTTCTCCCACTCACTCTTTGTATATTTTGCAATCCAGCCATCCTGGCCAATTTGCTGTTCCTCCCACACAACAGCCCATCTCCCTTTTCATTGTCTGTCCCCCATGCATAGAATACTCTCTCTGCCTCCTAGCTTCCCTTGCTTCCTTCAAGACTGCTCAAATCTTTATTTCTACATCTGGTCTTTCCCTTTCACCCCATTTAGTCCCATCTACTAGTGCCTTCCATCTGAGATTACCTTCCATTTATAATATAAACATATACATCTATACAGGTACAAGTACGTATACCTATATCTATCAGTCTATTTATAGTATGTCCATAGTTATTTGTATGTTCTCTCATCTACTAGAATGTGAGCTTCTTAAAGGCAAGGACCATGTTTTTAACCTTTCTTTGTATCCCTAATAATTAACACAGTGCCCAGCACACAGTAAGTATTTAATAAATGCTTGTTTACTGACTGGATAGAAAGAGGAAAGATGAGGATTTTGGGAAACATCACAAGCTTGGCACAGAGGCATAATATACTGATGGGGAACTTCAGTTATACAGACATCTATTAGATCTCTTCAGCCGAAAGCAGAACAGCTAATAACTGTATGATTTTCCTGAATGATGTATTTTAAAAGGTTAAAAGATCTTTTAAAAGGTTCAGGAAACAAGATGAAATGCAATCCTAGATCCAAATCATTATGACAGAGGAATTGATTAAAAATGATGGGGACCCTGGGGAAAGGGGTAGAAGGAATGATCATTCTCTTCCAAAATTGTAATAGAAAGGGAGAAGAAATCCAAGCATAGTGTGCTATGAACCTAAGACTTTAGGAAAGTATATTCCCAAGTGTTCAGAGGAAGAATAGGTAGGAGTCTAAGAACACTACAAAGAGAAGTCAGATGAGAAGGTATTGGAGATGGTCAAGAATGAAATACAAGAGATATAGAGGAAAATTATTTCAATGAGGAGGAAAAATGGGAATCGTCAGAAGAGATGGATATACATAGACAAGGAACTCACCAATCAACTTGATATTCTAAAAGTAAATGTACAAAAGATGAAAACAAGTATAGGTAATAATAAAGGATGAATATAAAGAAGGGTTTGAGTCTGTATCTTATGATGAACAGTTGAAGAAACAGAATGTTTAGCTTTTAGAAGATGTGGTGGGGAGGTTATGGGGGTGGGGAAGAGGGATGGACGTGATAGCTGTCTCCAAATATTTGATGGACTGTCATGGGGAAGATGAATTAGTTCATTCTGTTTGGTCCTAAAGGACAGAATTAGGAGCAATCAGTGAAAACTATATATATAAACTAATTTTAGCTTCATATAAGAAGTGACAACTGTGTTGTTGGGCCTTGAAAGAAGGCAAAGATTCTAAGAGGTAGAGATGAGATGAGATGAGATTGCATTGTAGGCATGGAAACTGCTTGCGTGAGGCAGGAGGTAGAGCAACAAGTTCATGGAATAGCTAGTAACCCAGATTGACTGGAACATAGTTAGTTCATGAAGATGAATAATATGAAATAATTAACAAGCATTTGTTAAGTACCTACTATATCAGGCATTATGCCAGGCACTAGGGATGCAAAGACAAAAGTTTCTGCCTCAAGGAGTTTACATACTTTCAAAGACATACATATTAAGGTATATGAAATATAAAATAAATGCAGCGTAGCTCATGGGGGAAGGCACTAACTTTAGGGGAGATCACGAAAGGCTTCATGTACAAGGTGACACTTGAAATGAGAGATTCTAAGAGGAAAAGTGAGAAGGAGAACAAGCAATGCAGCCATGTAGTCTAAGGAAAGTCACAGAGAGAAGAAAGAGGGTCTAGTATAAAGAACAAGTAGCCAGTATGGCTGCACTACAGAATTCTTGGGGGGGGGGGGTGGTGGTGTTAATATGAAAGGTTGGTAGCTTGGAACAGAAAGATTTTTATGAACTGATGTGTAGACTGAAGACAGCAGAACCAGGAGAACAGCACACAGAATGGCAGCAATATTGTAGATGAAAAGAACCCTAAAAGATAGCTGAACTCATTTTAAATGAAGGCACTGTGTTGCAGTGGAAAAAATGCTGGAATTAGAAAACCTGGGTTCAATTTCCATCCCTGCTACTTAGTTCCTGTGTGAACTTTGGCAAGTCACTTAATTTCTATGGTCCACAGTTTCCTTAAATGTCAAAATTAGGAATTTGGACTAGACAACTTCTTAATTTCCTTCTAGCTCTATGATTCTATGAAATACAATGAGCAGTATTGGTTCCAGAAGACAGATGATGAATGCATGTCCCTTCTCTCAGTAGAGAAGTAGTAGGTCATAGGTATGGAAAGTTACATTTACTATCAGATATGGTTACTATGTCTTGACTTTGCTTAAATGTTTTTCTTTGTTACAAGGTGGCTTTGTGGTAGCAAGGGTGGGGTTAACTGGGAAATAACTACAATGTAAAAAACAAAAAGCATCAATGAAACGTGTTTTAAGAAAGGTAGTGGGATAGGCAGGAACCAGATTATGGAAGGCCTCAAACACCAGGCTAAAGAGTGTATAGTTTTTCACATAGGCAAATGGTCTTCCAAAGTGACACAAAATTATTGGGTTGGGGGGGGGAGGAAATGTGTGAAAAAGTTCCATTTTTTTATATTAAAAACAAAAATGAAGCCTTACTCATATTTAAATGCAAATATTAACACTGGCACCCTCACTTAGTCCATATGTCAAACACTCATTTATCACAGTCCATCTAGTACTCCTGGCAGCGATAAAAACTGGGAGAAGTAGGGTGTCATTATATTTCTTTAGTAACTCCAGTTGGGATTGAGAATACTCAGAAGCTGGGGGGTGGGGAGGGAGGTTTGGGTATGAGTAGGTACTCTGTTGCATTACCTAGATATCTCACCCACCTGGGCAGCAAAGCACTCCAGATGGTTCAAGTACGTTAGCCTGGTTACTAGTCCCTTAATAAGCAGGAGAGGAAACTGAATCTGTGTGCTCCATACTCGCAGCACCTGACTCAGTTACCATACTCAGCATCCTCCTCTCTCTCTTCATTTCCATTCCTATCCCCAGCTCCCTAGTAGAGCATCAGGAGGTCTGTAGTGGTATGCCACCAGGGCTGGACTAGGTAGGACTAGACGGGTTGGACCAGGCTCAGCAGGCAGCATCATGAACTTAAATACTTGCAGCCCCCATAAGAAAAGCATAGTAAAATCCTTTGACTGGGAAGCATAGCAGGAACAAAGTGCTAAGGAATTTTTTTTTCCCTTGAAGGAGGAACCAGTGGAAGCTCTGGAAGAGAGCTGACACCTGTTTCTCTTGGTTCCACTCTGCCCATGGTCACTAAGAACTTCTCCCTCCACCCGCTCCACATTCTCCTTTACTCCATCCACTGATGAACTTAACTTAGAAATTTAGACTTGGTGGACCCTTGCTGTAAAAATAATAACAAATCCTAGGAACCACAAAAGCAAAGGGCCCATATTTAAATATTAACATCTTACCAGTTTTGTTGCATGGCACTGAGATGTGGCATACCACTGACTTACCACTGGAATATCTCATCCTGAAAGATTCAATCAACTTTGGTACTCACATCTCATCAGTACCCTCTGCTTCTCTGATTGGAGGGTAGAGCCAGGAGCTCCAGAATTCCCTTTAAGAAGGGGCCCTAGTGCAGTCTCCAGCTGCATTGCTTCTGGGCTACTCTGGACTTCTCCATCATGCCCTTGAACAGGGTACCTTCTCTTTTCCTCCCCTTTCAGCTT
Organism: Trichosurus vulpecula; assembly: GCF_011100635.1. Taxonomy (NCBI): domain Eukaryota; kingdom Metazoa; phylum Chordata; class Mammalia; order Diprotodontia; family Phalangeridae; genus Trichosurus; species Trichosurus vulpecula. The sequence continues at coordinate 181,474,187 of NC_050575.1, read as the reverse complement.
CCTTCTGTGTGTTGTCTTCATTAGCTCCTTGAGGGCAGGGGCTATATTTGTATTTGTATTCCCAATGCTGGTCATGGGCAAGATCAAGGGGTGGCAGGTAGATAACCAGAGTGCTCCACTGGTACTCTCTTAACCTGAAATGAGAGTTGTATGGGATAGGTAAGCATGAATGGATTGCAATCAGTGTCATTGGTGGGAGGTCCTAATTGATGACATGACAGATCCAGTGGAGTATTTAAAGTGAGAAGGCCATCTCTACCCTATGTTGGTGGTAATCATCTCAACCCGACATGGTCCTTGTTTAATAACTTGTCAGTTTGTCAATGAACATTTTTTAAGTGCCTTCTATGTGCCAAGCACTGTCCTAAGCAATGGCGATACAAGAGGCCAAACATTCCCTGCCCTCCAGGAGCTTACAGTCTAATGGAGGAGACCACAAGCAAACAAATATGTACAAATAAACTATATGCAGAATAAATAGGAAATAATAGATGGAAAGCACTAGAATTAAGGATTAAGAAAGGCTTCCTGTTAAAGATGGCATTTTATTGAGACTTAAGGGAAGCCGGGGAGATCAATAGGTGGAGTTGAGAAGGAAGAATGTTCCAGGCATGGGAAACAGCCAGAGAAAGTGCTTAGATATAGTATCTAGTTCATGCAACAGCCAGGAGGCCAGGTGTCACTGGACACCCTGGAGAGTAAGAAGACTTGAAAAGTAAGAAGTGGTTAGGTTACAAAAGCCTTGAATACCAAACAGGATTTTATGTTTGATACTGGAGATGATAGAAAGCCTCTGGAGTTTCTAGAGTAGGGAGGGTGACGTGGTCAGAACTTTCCCTTAGGAAAATTGCTTTGGTGGTTGAATGGAGGATGGACTGGAGAGGGGAGAGACTCTAGGCAGGCAGACCCACCAGCATTCTATTGCAGTAGTCCAGGCATGAAGTATGAGTGGTGGGAGTATCAGAGGAGGGAAAAGAAGCTTATTTGAGATATATTGCAAAGATATTGTCAATAGAATGTAAAATTTTTGATGGCAAAGACTTTCATTTTTCTCTTCAGATACACTGCTCTTCAGATACACTTCAGATACACAGTCCCTACACATAGAAGGTGCTTGATAAATGTTTGTTGAATTGAATAGACTCATACTTGAAATAATTAGAAAAATGGATAGATAGGATCAAAAATTTAGAGCTGGAAGGAACATTAGAACCTAACTCCATGACTTAGGAAACTAAGGCCCAGCAAGATTAAGTGACTGGCCAAGGATGAAATAACTAGCAAATGTCTGAGGCATTGTCTTCTTGACTCCAGGCCCAACACATACTCTCCATTGCTCTACCTAGCTGCATCTATTGAGTACCCTAGGGTTTGGGAGAGGATACAGAATAACATAAAAATTCTTCCAAGAGTTTACAGACTGGTTCGAGATACCAGAACAACACACTTGAAATCAGGCATAATAGAAAGTTGAGAGCATTATTTAGGCAGGATATTATACTGGATGCTAGAGTTACATAAACCTTTCTATGTGTGCGGGTTAGAATATAAGATACTTGAGGGCAAGGGCCACCTTGCTTTTTATATTTGTATCACAGGCATTTAGCACTATGCCTGGCACATAATAAGCTTTTTTTTTTTAACAATTCTTTTTCATATATTCATTAGCTGAAGTAGATAGCAAACTGATAAGTTACATGTTTTCTTGTAACTCCTTGTCTCTACACACACACACACACACACACACACACACACACACACACACTGTAGAGTTCGGCACTTATCCCAGAAAAGGTTCCATTAGCAACTTTACACAGTGTTTCAGTGACCTTTTCTTAGAAGGCTAAGATTTAGGTTGTATTTCCTTACCCATTCTTTTTTTTTTAACTTTTTGTTTTAAATGATCACAAAAGCCACTGTGGGACAGAAGGAAGTCATTTCTTTCCAAGTTCCAGGCACTGGGGCTGCCCATCTTTCAGGGTTGATTGATTCATGAAGAACAAACACTCCAGGAAAGTTCACTAAGTTAACTTCATAGTAAGGAAAACTTGTTTTGAGATGTGCTCCAGAATTGAAAATTCGATAACGATCCCAAAACAAATGAGGGGGGAAAAAGGCCAACATTCCCTCCTACTTAATATTTACAGTAAGAAAATGTTGCTCAAACAGCTTTCATTTTCTATTACTTCGATGTTCTCTCTCTCTCTCTCTCGCTCTCTCGCTCGCTCTCTCTCTCTCTCTCGCTCTCTCTCTCTCTCCCTCCCCCTTCCCCCCTCCCCCGGGGTTTGTCCATGATCTTCTGTAAATCCACTGAATGCACCAGTGCAGTCTCTTTTTCCTTTTGATATTTCATGGACACCACTGTAACACACAGGCTATTTTATTGACAGCTCTCACTACAGGACTGAGCCACCTCCTTTTCGGGAACACACGTCCTTGACGACGTTTTTACGCCACTTCTCTGCGCCCGAGTCCGCTCTAACATGCTGTATGCTTATTAAATCGATCATGGATTGAGATATTTTTGAAAATCCTAGGCCAAATTCTCAACTCCTTCAATTAATTGGTATAATAATTAAATGGAAAACAAATCTCATAGCTAACAACTGCAAACCAAAGAGGGAAACGCGCTACGGATCTCCGAATTATCTTACAAAGCAGGAGTACGGCAAGAGGGTTTAGGCGAAGCGGGCAGAACACACCAACCGACGCACTCCAGCAGGATTGAATACAATGAACCCCGTCGGCTCTCCCCCACCCTAGGGGCTGGCTCAGGCAGCGCCTCCCCCACGGCTCGCCTTTCAAATCTCCCCACCCCCGTGCGTCCCCCCCCTCCTCCTTTCGTTTTCGTTTCCGCCGCTTCTCTTTCCTTTCCTGCCCGCGTCTCTCCGCCCCTAGCCACCCCAACCTACCCCCCTCGAACCCAACACACCTCCACACCTCCTCGCCCTCTCCCGCTCCCAGTTTTGGCAGTGACCCGGCCTTTTAACCTCTGCTGCACAGAGCATGGACGACGAGGACTGCGATTCGACTTGGGAAGAGGAGGAAGAGGAAGAGGATCAGGAAAAGGAGAAGGATGAGAGGAAAACCAGAGAGGAAGCGAAGCCGAGGCAACAGCAGCGCGGGAACCAAGCTTTCCAGGTGAAGCCTTAGGAAATGGCCAGGGCCTGCGGAGGGCGGGCGACTCTAGGAGCTTGCACTCTGCCCAGCGGGCTGGGAGGAATCCGGAGAGCGAGCGAGCGAGGGAGCCCTTCTATTCCTGCCGTCTTCCCCATCCCCAGTTTTGTCCCCAAACCTTCCCAAGCCCCCACGCTGCCCCCTCCCCCGCTTCCGCCGCCAGCCCGCCTTTATCTTTTGGCCGGGAGTGGGGAAGGCTGTATTAGATGGGGGCTGCACCCTCCGAGGTCAGACAACACTCGTTTGGGGACACTGGCCTCCGAGGTACAATTGCCTCTTCTCTAAGATGCTCTCTCGACCAGCACCCCTACCCCAAAGCCCTCAGCCTCTCTAGAGAGCCGGCGGCGACTACTGGAACAGCCACGGGCTACTCCCAACATACGCGCCGCTCCCACCGCGGAAGCCCTGGCACTGGGTTGTTCGACTTTTCAGGTCTTGCAAGTGAAGTTAACTTTTCCTGGACATTTGGGGCTTTTTGGTGGTGGGCTTCCCTCAAAGAATTTGTGGGGTGAGGGTACCCACGCTGGGGGTCCGCACTGTCTTCAAAAACGTAATATGTGTGTGTATGTTTGCGCATATGTGTGCATGTTCACACATGCTTGGAAGAGACAGAAACACAAAGACAGCAAAATAGGGAATATTGTGAATGTTTTAGGACTTCTACTTTGCCACCAAGTAGTTGTGTGACCTTGAGAATGTGACTGATCAAAATCTGAAAGACCAGTCGCCTTTTTTTCCCTAGTCCTCATCTTCTGTAGCCTTTGACACTGTTGACCTCAATGTTCTTTCTTCCCTTGGGATCATACACATCGCAGGCCTCTAGTTCTCATACCTCTCTAACACCCTTTCTTTAGATCTCTTCCTGGCTTTAAAAGCCAGACCTGAGCAGTAGAATATGGGTCTTCCCCAAAGGTCTGGCTCTCTTTTCTGTTCTTTGGCCGTTGCATTTACTTCGCAGCTTCAACTATACCATCTCTAATGAGCTGACCCAAATCTTTATATTCAGTCTTGACCTCTTTTCTAAGCTCCAGATCCAAATCTCAAACTTCCCATAAGACCCCCCAACCAATTACCTATTGGCTCCTCAGACTCAAAATGTCTTAAACGTCTTATTTTGTCCCTCAAACCTATTCCTCCTTTCAGCATCACTATTTTTGTAGGTACTGCCATTCACTTGGACTTCCATGTTTGAAACTTTGGGTTTATCTTCATCTCTTCCCTTTCTTACATCTCATATTTAATCAGTTTTCAGGTCTTGTCAGTTCCATCGCCCTTATTACCCCCCTATTACTCCGCTAGTGCAAGCCTAGAAGCATCCTTCAATCCATTTTTCGTAGTGATGCCTGAATGATCTTTTCATGAACAGATCAACATGCCTTTCCCATTGAGAAATATTCCAGTATCTTACTTTTGACTATCAAGTAAAGTTTAGAATCCTTTGCCTATCATTCAAAGCCCTTCACCAACTGGTGCCATCTTACCTTTGTTGCCTTTTTTCCATATTACTGCCCTCCACTCATTATTCACTCTAGCTGGACGACCAGACTACTTTCTCCCTTAAATACAGCATGCACTTTACCTTTTCTGTGCTTTTTTGCTCCTGCCCATTCCTGTGCCTGGAACATCTTCCCTTCCCCCTTTGCCTGTTGAATTCCTATTAATCTCCAAAAGGACAGATTACCATTCACTCCATAAAAATCTTTCCTCATCTCTCTGGACCTCATCAAATTTCCCCTCCTTGGACCTCACCTAACAATTTTTATCCCTCTGGCATACTTAACATGTAATGTGGCACATTATGGTTATCTTTATTGGTACATGATTCTACTGTAAAACTTTGAGAACAGGCTCAATGTCTTTTATAAACTTTGTATCTCCTACAGAGCTTAGCACAGAGGTCTAAACGCAGTAGGCCTGTAAGCGTTTGTCAGTCAGTCATAGATTTTAAGCTGCAAAGGACCTTAGAGACTATATAATCCAACTATCTAATTTTAACATATAAAGAAAAATGCAGTCTGAAGGGGTAATGTGTCTTGCCCCAAATCACAACTAAGTAGCTCTGAGATCCAAATCTAGGTCTTTGGACTCCATATTTACTCTACTGTGTTGTACCTCTCAGGATTTTACTCTCCTCCCATTTAAAAGAATCTGAACTTGATCATCTCCAAGATGCCAAGGTCATCTCTCTGTTCAGCAGAGATCACTGTTGAAGACAGGAGGCAGGGTAGGGCATTGGGCAGAATCTGAACTGACCTTAGGGTTTGACCTAGAAATTGAAGCACCTCGAATTATGTGCTTTCCTCACAGCAATCTCGTGAGTTGGTTGGTAGGTATTACAAGTGTTATTATCTGTGTTTTACAAGTGAGGAAACTGAGGCCCAGATCACAGCTAGTAGTGATTTTATTTATTGTATCGTTCTCTATCACAAGCTACTTTGTATCACCTTGTACTGATCCCAATAGTAGTACTACCTATCTTTGTCCTATTGAATTGAGTAGATCTATGTGCACGACTTTGGTAAAAAGAAACTTCTAGGCCTAGGTAAAAGAAGGAATAGAAACTTGGTGAGGAGGGAGTGGTCAGCTTTTCTCTAGGTTTCTCTTGGTTCACTCTGACTCACCCTCTGGCTATAAGTAAGGAACTGGGCCAGTTACCCAGTTCCGGGTGTTGGGTCAGAAAGGTATTTCCAAACACTGCTGCTAATTTTAGTTAGTAAAATTAACTTGATTTTTAGAAGACAGGAAAATACAAATCTGGTCACAGAATGTCAGAGCTAGAAGGGTAAGTACCTTAGTGCATCAAATCTGTGTTAAGCAACTACTTTGTGCAAAGGCTCATCATAGTTCTGGATACAAAGACACATGTCCTGCCTTCAGAGTACTTACTGTTTTAGAAGCACCAGCCACAGTTTACTTCACTCCTTTCCTTCTGGCCATCTCCTCCACAGTCTCCCTCCCCCCCTACTTCCTTCAGTTAATTATTGTTGACAGTTTTTTGATTTAATTGCTTATTAAATTCACCCTGCTATTGCTACTAGATAAAGTATGTCAATATACCCCCCCAGGCCCCATCCCTCCCTTGGGACTTACTGTCCAAAATGCCCTTCTCTGGCTACTACTCCAATATGTGTTATTTCCCCCATTAGAATGTAAGCTCCTTGAGATCAGGGACTGTCTTTGCTTTTGTATTTATATCTAGCCCTTAACATAGAACTTGACACATATTAAGTGTTTAATAAATGCTTTTTTCATTCTTTTACTTCATAAAACTTACTCCCTCACACTTGCCATTCATCTTCAATACAAAGTTGCTCTTTTCTCCTTGAGATCTGGAAAGTAATAAGCACTAAAGAACTGAAAGGATCTTCCAAATCACCTAATTGAACTAACTTCATTTGACGAATAAGGGCCCTGAGGTCCAGGGGAGAGATAGGATTTATCCTAGGTAACCCAACTGGCTTTAGCATTGGAGCAGAGACTAGGACCCTTACTTTCACTTTAGTATACTTCCCACCATACCAAGATTGCTCATGTATTTATTTATTTAGCAGATATTTACTGTGGCATGTGTGTCTATGTGTGTGTGGGCACGCATGCGCACATACACATACACATACATAATAGGTGTTGAGCAAAACTTAGAACTGATAGTAGATATTCAGTAAAACCCAGCTCACAGACAACTGTACACACACATATTGTGACAGGGTGTGACTTATTAAGGGAAAAGGGAGAGGAAGGTGGTAACTGACTTAGGTAACTGACTATTTCCCCTGAAAGTGATAGTAAAAATTTAGAAAGGATTCAGCTCTGTCCCCTCTTCAACAGGAAGGAGGGAGCAGGAAGCATACCTGTCAGCCAGGCCTACAATTCCACAGTTACAACCACTTCTGCCACAAGTGGCCCATGCACGTGCCTTTTTAAAGGCAGCATGGTGTAATAATGTAAAGGGCAGTAAACTGAGCCAAGAAGACCTGGGGTTCAAATCCTGCTTCAGGCAGTATCTGTGTAGCCCTGAGCTAGTCACTTAACCTCTCTCAGCCTCAAATTTCCTCTTCTGTAAGATGAGGGGACTGGGCTCAATGGCTTCTAAGGTCCTTTCTAGCTCTAAACTTATGCGCCTGTAACTCCACCCTCTGGAACCCTCATTCCACAGCAACAGAAGTTTTTTGAAAAGCATCAATTCTTTACAGATAAGATAATTTAGATTTCAGGAGTCAGGCTCTTAGATCTTAAAAGACCATTTTGTCCAACCCCATCATTTTACAGCTGCATAAGTGAAGCCCAGAGAGATTGACTTACCTAAGATCACACAGATGATAAGTCGATTGTCCAGATTCAAACACAGTCCAAATCCAGGCCCCTCATCTTATTGATGGGGAAATCAAGGATCAGAGAAACTAATCTCAGAAGTCACTGGACAACAGAAGGAGTCAGAAGACATGGATGTGAATTCCAATTCTGCCACTGTCTGATTGTTCAATCAGTCAGCTAGCATTTATTAAACCCCTTCTATATTCCAGGCCCTGTGTTAAGCAGTGGAGATACAAAGAAAGGCAAAAGAAAATGTATGTTCTCAAGGAAGTTTAGTAGGGGAGAGAGACAACATGCAAAGACAGTCAACAGAGCGAAGGTCCTAGGATTAACCAGAAAGGCTTCTTGCAGAAGGTGAGCCATTAGCTTTAGCTAACAATCTTCTGACCATAATGCTCTGTGGCTGCAAGGTTTGGTGAGTCAGGTTCTAAGGTTCTAGGATCTGAGTCAAAACCCAAATGATGCTCTAACTCCATGGTATCCCCCCATTGGTCTCGTACATACTTCCTAGTCCCTCTGCTCATATCATTATTTGATCCTCTTATATCAAATTATGTTATTAATATACATGAACCTGTTGTCCTCTGTCTCCAGCCCAGATGGGACTCTCTCCTTTTCAGACTCTGCCAATATGTGTGGCAATACTACAGCTTTTGGACTTCTTGGGTCAGTTTGTCCTTGAGTTGGGGTTATCTCAATCAACAATTGCAGATAACTTTTAATCGACTAAAGGTTGGTCATCTCCCAATTTTTACTTTTCAAATGCACAAAATATTTATTTCAAACCAATCAAACCTCAGGGTCAAATTCCCTTCAAGCAAAGTCCCAGAGGGTCCCAAGTCTTTGATTATATAGGCACCTTTGTAACAGATAATTACTGAAATGACCAGGGCATTGACTAAAGTTTCAAGATGTGACTCATTGGTAGAACATGTACTTTGTCTGTAGGGGTTTGTGTTCAACCTTTGCCCTTTGGGGAGACAGTGTGGTACAAGAGAAAGAAAACTGAATTGGAGTCAGAGGACCTGGATTCAAATTTTGGCTCTGTACCTTACTATCTGTGTGTAAGTCACTTTCTGTCTCTGACCTCAGTTTCTTCATCTGTAAAATGAGGGATGGCATCAACTGACCTCTAAGGACCCTTCTAGATCTAGAATTCTGTGAGTCTCTGGTTTTGATGACATAACCAGACATGCTGGGATTTGTAGCAATGCAGTTTGACCTGCCTTTTATATTTTCCATCTCCTCTTGATGCCAGGAGAAACAGGGATAAGGGCCTTGGGGCAATTGGGATGTCTTGTTTTGCTCCCTGCAGCTAGAAATGAGGCATTGTCCCTTGTTGGAAAAATCTGAGGCGTTGCCATTCTCCTGATGGTTTGTTCATTTCAGCTGCTCCCAGCTTTCTGCTTTATTCTTGGCTTTCGCCCACTCTCTCAGGCAGCCTGCTGAGCAAGGGGGCTCAGAGAGAGGGGGAGGGGTGCATTTACAGAGCTCATTTCATCCTTAGAAACACCTCTGCAAAGGGGAAACTGAGAGGGATCATTCCTTTGGCAGGACAGTGCTTCTACGGTGACTCTGACGCCCTCAGAGACCATCTTGGGGAGCTCTGGTGCTCCGGAAAAGTCAGCTAGACTGTTAAATGATGAGACTTGACTCCTTAGCTCAGTCACTAATGCATTGTGATGTTGGGCAAATCACTGGATCTCTCCTTGTGTCTCTTTAACCATCTTTCAAACTGGAATACTGGTCCCTGCTTCGACCATTTCACAGGATTTGTAGGATCATAGATTTCTAACCAGAATGGACTATAGGGTATCCAGTCCAACCCGCTCATATTTTTTAGCAGATGAAGAAATTGAGGCCCCAAGCAAGTTACAGAGCTAAGATTCAGCCTTAAGAACTCTGATGCCAGATCTATCACTCTGCACTGTACTATGCTGAAATGTTTAGGCAGCTAGGTGGCACAGTGGAGAGAGCATCACGCTTGAAGTCTGGAAGACCTAAGTTCAAATCCAGCCTCAGTCACTTATTTGCTTTATTACCCTGGGCGAGTCACTTAACTTCTATTTGCCTCAGTTTCCTTATCTATAAAATGGGGATAATAGCACCTACCTCAAAAGAGTTTGTTGTGAAGATCAAATGAAATAGTCATTGTAAAGCGCTTAGCACAGTGCCTGGCACGTAGTAAATGCTTTATAAATGTTAGCTATTATTATTATTAGCCATTAAACAGGCAGTTAGGTGGCTCAGTGGATAGAGTGATGGGCCTGGAGTCCAGAAGACCAGAATTCTAAACCAAATTCAGACATTTACTAGTTGCATAACCCTGGGCAAGTCACTTACCCTCTTTATCCACTTGAAAAGGAAGTGGCAAACCATTCCAGTATCTTTGCCAAGAAAACCCCACAGACAGTGCAGGGTGCAATAGTCCATGGGGTTAGACCTGACTGAACAACAACAACATTAAACAGAAGCAGGATTGTGATATTACTGTGGCATAGTGGATAGTGTTGGACTTAAGTAGCAGGAAGACCTGAGCAGATTTGGCATTCACTTATCAATAAGCATTTTTGTGCACCTACTATGTGCCAGGCCTTGTGCCACTAAGCGTGGGGGATACTAAAAGGACAAAAGACAGTCCTTGCTCTCGAGGAGCTCACAGTGTAATAGGCAGACAACATGTAGACAAATATATACAAACAAGCTTTATACAGGATAAACAGGAAATAATTAGCAGAGGAAGGCACTAGAATGAAAAGGGATTGGGAAAGTCTTCCTCTAAGAGATGGGATTTTAATTAGGACTTAAAAGAAGCCAGGGAAATCAGTAGGCAGAGTTGAAGAGGGAGAATATTCCAGCCATAGGGGACAACCAGAGAAAATGCCTGGAACTGAAAGATGCAGCCAGGAAGCCAGTGTCCCTGTATTGAAGAGTATGTGATTGGGAGTAAGGTCTAAGAATATTGGGAAGGTAGGAGGGGGCTGGGTTATAAAGGGCTTTAAATGCCAAGCAGAGGGTTTTGGAGTTAATTTTAGAGGTGATAAGGAGCCACTGGAGTTTATTAAATAGGGAAGCGACAGTCAGACCTGCCCTTTGGCAGGTAGCTGAATGGAAGAATGAGCTTGGGCAGTTGAAGGGCGAATGAATTGGAGTAGGGAGAAACTTGAGGCAGGCAGACTCAAGCCTATTATAATAGTCCAGTTATGAAGTGTGAGTGGTGAGGGTGTCAGAGGAAAAAAGGGAGCACATTTGAGAGATGTTACAAAGGTGAAGTCAACACACTTTGGCCACAGATTGGATGAGTGAGGATTGGTAGGGAGGGGTGAGAGATAGTGAGGAGTACATGATGACTCCTAAGTTTCAAACTATGGGGAATAAAAGAAACAAGGTGGGTGGTGTTGCCCTCACTAGTGATAGGGAAGGTAGGAGTGGGAGAGAGTTTAGGGAGAAAGGTGGTTCTGTTTTTGTAAACATTTAGTTTAAGATGTCTGAAAAGCAGTCGAGGATATGAGATTGGAAGTCAGCAGAGAGGTTGGATAGAGCTAAGAATCATCAGCATAGGACTGTGATTAAATCCACAGGAGCTGATGAGATCACAAAGTGAAGTATAGGAGGAGAAGAGAAGAGGACCCAGCACAGAACCCTGAGGGATACCCAACAGTTAGAGGTTGTGATCTGGATGGGGATCCAGCAAAGGAGACAGAGAAAGAGTGGTCAGATAGGTAGGATGAAAACCAGGAGAGTATGGTCCTGAAAATCTAGAAAGAAGAGAGTATCGAGGAGGAGAAAGAACTCAACAGTGTCAAAGGAGGGATCAAGGAGAATGAAGATTGAGAAAAGTACTTAGTACCTAGAAAGTACCTTTCTTACTAGCTGCATGACCCTGAACAAGTCACCTAACCACTCTTGGCTGCAGTTTCCTCACTTGTAAACCTCACAGGGTTGCTGTGATGATCGAGTGGATTATAATATACGTAAAGTGCCTTGCAGACCTTAAAGGTGCTATTAGTAGTAGTAGCATTTTATAGTGCTATGTAAATGTAAGAAGAGATCAGAAATAATAATTATGACCATAATAATAATAGCTAGCATTTATATAGTGCTTTAGGTTTGGAAAATAGTTTACTCCTTTTGTTCTCACGACCACCCTGGGAGGTGGGTGCTATTGTGACCGTTTTACAGATGAGAAAGCTTAGACAGACAGCAGTCAGGTGACACACATCTTCTTCTACTCCTACCCTAAACCAGAAGGGAAACCCCGCTGGGGGCTCTTACTTGGTAACGCTCCCATTAGATGGCAAAGTATCAGGTATCATATCCAGCACTGAATTTCCTCCTGTTGAATTTCATTTTCTACCTTCCCTTTCCAGAGCCGGATGATAGGGTGCCGAAACTGGAGAGCGGTCCAGGACATGCAGAGATACAGACGTCGATACCCAGTAAGTCTTTGCAGCCTCTCTTTCCTTTCAAGGCAATTGTTGTCTTGTTATTTGTATTTTCTTATTGCTACAGGCACTGTGATTATAGTGCTAGACTTAGAAGCAGGAAAACTTGGTGTTCAGATCTCATTCGAGGGATGACTATGAGCAGGTTCTTCAGTCATCTCTGGGAAGATGACTAACACCTCTGTATCCAGCCCTAGCTCCAATCACTCATTTCCATGCACCTCATATACGTTACTCTCTTCCACAAACCCACGCTTATTGCTCTTCCTCACACATGACAGTCCATCTCTTACCTTTGTGCCTTCTAACTGGCTGTCCCCCATGCCAGGGCAGCTAGGAAGCTGAAGTGGATCGAACTCCAGGCTTGGAATCAGGAAGACCAGAGTTCAGATTCACCCTCAGCCGCTTACTAGCTGTGTGACCCTGGGCAAGTCACTAAACCTTATTTGCCTCAGTTGCCTCATCTGTAAAATGAGCTGGAGAAGGAAATAGCAAACCACTCTAGTATCTTTGCCAAGAAAACCCCTAATGAGATCACAAAGAAGAGTTGACACAACTCAAACAAATGAACAGCAACAATAACATGCTTGGAATGCAGTTGCCTCTCTTCTTTGTGTCATAGAATACCTTGTTTCCATCAAAATTCTTCTCTAAGGACACATTCTACATAAAGCCTTCCTTGATCCACCCAGCCATTCATACCTTCTCACCACAAAGTGATACACACAACCACATGCACACATACTTCTGTGTTTGTTGTCTCCCTTGATACAATGTAAGTTTCCCACTTCATTTTTGTCTTTGTATCTTAGGAGCCTAACGTAGTGCCTGGCACATGGTAACTGCTTTGGAGGCATGACATTAGGTGCCTCAAATGCAGAACCTGGAGTCAGGAAGACCTGCCTAGCTGTGTGTCCCTGAGCAAGTCGATGAATCTCCCTAAGCCTTAGGGAGAGAAGATGGGGATAGTACATGGAGAATATAATGGAGATAGTAAAAGCACCTACTTCTTTTTTGTGGGGATCAAGTGAGATGATTCATGCAAAGCACTCTGCCAACCTTAAAGCACTATATATGTGCTAGTAATTATGATTAATGTTTGGAGGCCTCTGCTTCCTAAGGCTTTAAGGAAGTTATAAACTGGCTATAATCTGCATCACACAGAGAGTTCCCATACCAAGAATTTCCACAGAATAACAGGTGCTTGATGGGTGGATGGATTGCTGTGATTTCTGGAAGCATAGGCAAGTTAGAGCAAAGCAAAGATGACAAGAGTGAACCAAGAGGCTGGATCACTGGGCCCAATATCCCAGGTGACCAACTCACCTCCTGCTGATTCTCCCACTTGACTCCCTTCTCAGGTTATACTTGCTAGTGCTCACTCCTTCAAATTGTCTTATATTGTATCTGTCTCTACACAGATTCTATTTCCCCCAGTAGAATATAATGAACACACAAATGTTTATTGAATCGATGCCTAATTCTGAAGAGAAATGAGAGAAATAGTAGAAAGCGTGTGGTAATTTACCAGCCTCTTAACATTGTTTTGTTCTTATAGGGTTTGACAGATGAAGAGTCCAATGATGAAATGCTGAATTTGAAGTTTTATAAAAACGAAATTGCTTTCTTGCCCAATGGTATGTATCTACTTCAACAACCTATGACCCTACATCAACACTGAGTCCCCTTCTTGAGATTCATGTCTCAGTGGTTCAATCAGCCATGGTTTTGTTGAAGCACCTAATATGTCTCTTTAAAAGTAGTAAGCTTGTTTTCCTAGTCATTATTTATTCACCATTCCTGCCCATTCTGTCTGAGTCATAGACCAACAGAAGTATAAGTTGCTTTTTCCCCCTAGTAACTTGTATCAGCTGTCCCACTATAGATTATTATTAGTGTTAGATTTTTCTATACTTTGGGAGGATAGCTTGGCATTACTTTTTTAAAATTATGAACTTAATCATGAAACATTTCAGTAGACAAAGAATAAAGAACCTTGTTATATATGTTTTATTTTTGTAATGTCTATATTTAATAAGAGTGTAATAAAATAATGAGAGAAATGCAAATTAAACAACTCTGAGGCTTCACCTCACACTAGTCAGTTTGGAAAAGATGAATAAGGAGGGCAGGAGAGGCATGCTAGTGACTTTTTGGTGGTGCTGTGGATTGGTCCAATAAGTTAGAACTGCACCCCCAAAGTCACTAAACTGGCATAATTCTCAATTGAACATACCAAGAATTATGACAGCCTAGAAACATTTGGCAAAAAGATTCTTTTCCCAGTTTTTAACTGTTTTCAAAAACACCCAGCAATTGTACCTGTTCTCTGAATGTTTCTGGGCTATCATAGCTCTAGATACCAACACAGTAAGGTACTGTGGGTCTAGCTGATACAGACTCAGCTGTATAACTTCCTGGTATTTGTATGTACACCCCAGGCTATTTTATTGAGGACATTCTGAAGAACTGGAAGGAGGATTATGACATCTTGGAGGACAACCACTCTTACATACAGTGGTAAGTGAGGTAACCTATGCACATGATGGAAGAGGGAGGTTGTTTTGTTTTGCTAAGACTGGGTCACACCATCTCATCTAGGCTAGAAGTTCAGAGACTACTCATGGACCCAATCCCACACTGGCATGGGAACTTTACCAGCTCTGTTTCTGACCTTGGTCATTTTACCCCTCCTTAGACAATCTGGTGGCACTGTCCTCTCCACCCCCTCCTAAGAGCTCACCCTATTAATGCCAACTTCAGTGCATATGCCATGCTGGCTTAATCCACTGCAGCTGAGCTCCTGAGCTCAAGAGATTCATGAGGTGTACCCCCCCACCCCCAAGATCTGGAAAATCTGTAAAAATTTTTGGCCCTCCCTTTGTATCATAAAAGAAGTCTGAATTATTATGGTATTAAAAGAGAACATATATTGATATTATGTAATAATATACTTATATTTTATATATCATATCTGAGTTTCTAAACATTTTGTGTGTCATCTGTGGCTCCCACAAAACTCCCCAAAAATCCCATTTAATTTCTTGTGCTGACCAATGATATATTGAAACCACGATGTGGAAGGGATAACTGTATTCTGCACAAGAATTCTGTTAGGTAATATAAGTATTATTAGCTCCGTTTGACACATAAGAAAATTGAGGTTCAGAAAGAGTACAAGTAGTTCTCCTATAGTCGTACACTTATTACTATTCCCAAGATCTCTGTCGGTCGGTAGTGGAATCATCTCTTTATGTGGACAGTTCACATATTTTCACCTTGGTAATCACGTACAGGAAGGATTACCCAATACTTATTAACCATTTAACTGTATATAGAGTACAGTGTCACCCTAGGCATGGGGGAAATACAAAGTAGGGTAGGGTTGTTCCACGTCCTTGTGGAGCTGCTAGTCTTGCAGGAAGAATAACTTGTGAGCACAGAGGACTAGAAATGTCATGAGTACAACATGCCAGTGAGGTTAGAAAGGGAAGTCCATTAGCAGTCAAGGAGGTGGTATTTGAGTTGAGCTGTAAAGGAGAGGTAGGAATTTAACTGTCAAGGAGGGTGAGGAGAATGAGAACGTTTCAGATGTAGGGAACAAAGGCCAGAGGCACCAGGGTAGGAAAGCACAGGCTATGTACGGAGGAGAGAGAGCAATACAATTTCTATAAAGAGTGAGTGCCAGTGAACCTGTTCATGGAAGCAAGTGCCCTTCTGCATATATCGTGCTATAACTTGTCAAGCCTGTGGGATCCTAGTCAGTGGTTCATAGCAGTGATCCATTCAGAGCCTCCTCTTAGAGGATTTACATGTAGCTCCTTGTCTTCCTCCCTTCCCTGCCCCCACCCCTTTACATGTGACTTTGGATGATTTTGCAGTTATGTTTCCCCTTCAGGTTGTTCCCTTTGCGAGAGAGGGGAGTGAATTGGCACGCGAAGCCCCTGACACTCAGAGAAATCCAGGTAGGGTGTTTCTGTGGGTTGATTCATGTTTCTGTAGCTCTAGAAGAGGTCATTAGAGAAGCTGACCCTCTGCTGTGTGTGTGTGTGTAAAATAGGACTTCTCCCCATTGTAAGTATCACTTACTGGCTTGATATAGGAAAGGCATTGGCTGAGTAGGCACTAATGATTTTCAGCACCATCTAATTTGACAAAATACTAGTTTTTAAAGCAATCAGTGTCCTCTGCCCAAAAGAGATATGTAAACTTACCTGGGCAGAGTTTTTGAGCCAAAAAAGCCCACTGTACAGCAAAGGGGAAAGACTGGAAATCAACCTTTATCAGGTATTATTCTTAGATGGAAAGGTAAACATGGAATCCAGGAAGTCATCCTGTGGTCCTAAGAAGGAAAGATTTATAGCTTATTCTGAAACATCATTTCTTCTAAATTGGGGATGATTCAGATGGGTTAGATTGAAATATACCCCTGTACTACCTGTGAGGAATGGGTTTGCTAAAGAGTTCAATGTATATGAAGAAATCTATGGTCCTAAGAGGTAAAGACGGGGAAGTCTGTGCATAGAAGATAGCTTGTGACCTTTCTGATTCAAGCTAGATCTATGAACTTGTGATACATTTTCTTCACTTAGAGGGAAAATGGGGGATATCCAACTCTAGGAGAAAAAATGGGCATGTCCAACCCTGGGATCTGTTGTCATTCATCCTAATAGAGACGGGGGGTTTATATGTTCCAGGAATTTAAAAAATCTGCAGAAGTCATGAGAAGATTTGTCCAAGCATATGAACTCATTCTGGGCTTCTATGGAATTGAACTGGAGAATCACAAAACTGGGAAAGTGAGAAAGGCTGACAACTACCAGGAGAGATTTCAGAACCTCAACTCGTAAGTGTTTGAATCTGGTGGTGCTTGCATATCCTCATCTATCCTCCCTCTCCTCCTCTAGTCTCAGGGTGGGTTTCTCATAGAGCAGAGTTTCTGATTACCCAGTATGGGGTGCTCTGGTTAATTGTCTAACTTTAATCCTGCTCAGAGAGAAAACATTTAAGTTGTCATTGACAGTAATTGCCTGGCAGTTTATTAATTACTTTAACGTAGAAGTGTTCTTATCCTAATTTTACAAATGGAGAAACTGAGATTAAGAGACTTACCTAAGATCACATAAGCTGCTAAGTAGTAGAGACAGGATTCTGCTTCCAGGCTCAAGGTTCTTTCCAATATACTATAGCCAGGTTTATAGATTTGGGCCTAAGCTGCAAATATCCAGTATATGGAAAGAGCGCCAGATTTGGACTTACAGGTTCTGAGTTCAAATCCCATCACCAATGATGTTTGAAGTTGGAATATAGAGTGTATGATTGGAAGTAATAAGCTCCTAAGGGGAGGCTGGAATCGTATTGTGAATACCAAACAGGCATTTGTATTTGATCTTAGAGGCAAGAGGGATCCACTGACCCTTAACTGGGAAAGGTAATAATAGGATCAGAAATATATGATAAGTATCACTCTGGCAGCTGTTTGAATTGGCTAAAGAGGTGGGGAGACTCGAAGTCAGGGAGATCAGTTAGGAAGCTGTTGCAGTTGTCCAGATAAGGTGATAAGGACCAGAACTAGGGTGGTAACTATACAAGAGGAGAGAAAGGGATATATGTACCTTGGGAAAAATTGCTTCTCTGAACCTCATTTTCCCCCCGAAAGATGAATGGATTGATTAGTTATCTCTCATATCCGTTCCAGATCTAAATCGTCTGGTCCTATGATAGTTGGCTTAAAGCAGAAACAGGTTCCACTCTTGTCTTTTCTGTGTATTAATTAGACTGTCTCTATGTGTGACTGGGCCCCACAGTGGAGGGGCAAACAGTAGGTTAGACTTGTTTCTGGTTAGCATCATATTTCTGCCACATAGCAGGGATAGCATGTAACATAGCAGTATTAGCACTTTAAACCCAAACATTTAGCTCACATTTATTATATACTTCCTCTGTACAAAGCAATCCAAGGCCCCTAAATTGTGCCTCATCTCAGGCATGGACCTTGTTATAGGTGTCTGTGCAGTTCTGTCTGGTCAGTGCTTTGGGGAGAATTCACATTGTCCCTTTCTGTTAATGCTTCGAGTTTTATCCTGTCTTCCAGGCACAGCCACAACAACCTTCGCATCACTCGAATCCTGAAGTGTCTGGGCGAGATGGGCTATGAACATTACCAGGTGCCCCTGATCCGTTTCTTTCTGGAAGAGATCCTTGTTAATGGCTGCTTGCCGAGTGTCAGGCAGAGTGCCTTGGATTACTTCATGTTCACAGTGCGGAACAAGAAGGAGCGCAGAAAACTTGTCTACTATGCCTGGAAGAACTTTAACCCCCAGTATAAATTTGTCTGGGGGCCACATGAGAAGCTGCAGAAATTCGAACCTGGACACCACGACTGTCTCGAAGAAGAGGGTTCAGGTGTATCCCCAAATGAGGTTGGAATAGAGAAAGAACAAGTTAGGACTCAGGTGAGGGAAGAGATTGTAGGAGATGGCGTTGCCTCCAAAGACAAGCAGATGGGCAAGGACCCCAGTGCCATGCTGCAGAGTTGTGAGATGAAAAAGGGAGAAAGGCTGAATTTATCTGATCAGCAGGAGGAGAAGGTTGCAATCAAGAAAGCTGGAGACCAGGCACCAAAGTCTCAGAGTCCAAAGGAAAGTAAGAAAAGGAAATATGAGGTGAACAGACTTGAGTTCAGACAAGAGGAGGAGCAAGGGCAAGGCACCTCTGATGTGGAGAAGATTGCTCATAACCTGGAAGAATGCGCCCTTGGCCAGAGCAAGCTGAGGACCTCTAGAGGATCTAAGGAAATGGGGAGCCTGGCCCTGCCAAGAGAGAGGGGGCCATCTAGTCCTGAGTCGATGGAGATTAAAATGTATGATGAGGTGAATAAGAGGAGAAGGCTTGAATCGAAAGCACCGAAAAACCATATAGAGAAAACAAAGAATGTGGAACAAAACCCAGTCTGCCTCCTGATACCCAATGGTATTCCCCATGAAGATGAGGAAACAGAGGACAAAAGTAACATTAGGTGGGAAGCCAAAAGCCTACAAACAAAGACTGTAAAATGTGATGATGTACCTGTAGCTTCATCTGGAAATCCCTTGTGTGACCCCTCCAGCATCAGTACATCTCCTGA
Source organism: Trichosurus vulpecula (assembly GCF_011100635.1). Taxonomy (NCBI): domain Eukaryota; kingdom Metazoa; phylum Chordata; class Mammalia; order Diprotodontia; family Phalangeridae; genus Trichosurus; species Trichosurus vulpecula. Next base: position 181,455,125 of record NC_050575.1, on the reverse strand, counting down.
GCAATCAGATCTGCAAGAATATGTTCACATTGAAAAGAAAAGTGTCAATGCAGATCCTGAACTCAAAAAGCCTGAAGCCAAGAGACCTGATCCTGGCGAGGCAGCAGTTGCTGAGTGTTCAGGTGGAGAAGTCCTACAAAAGGCAGGAGATGAAGCCACGGTTGAAAGGCCTTATTCTGAATAAACAGTGAGCCACTGAACCAAATAGGCAAGGAAGGAATTCAGAACCCTGACCCTATGGGACAGGAGTCTGCAAGATTCTAGGGTTCTCAGCACCTTTTAAAGGTGCTTCTTCCATGGACATCTTTTGGACAAATTGGTTGAGGGTCCCTCAGCTTATGAATTTTTAACCCATAATGGTGTCTGAAGTTCAAGGTAGAAGGAAAACAGATGTCATGGAACTCCTTTGTTTCCTTCCCTGAGCAAGACTGGCTGCCTCTCTTTGCCTGATCACACTTACGATGAGCTGTGGGGAAACGAAGAGAAAACAAATGATGGGTACTGTTCAGGAAGGAATACTAATAGACTTTGATAGGCGTAATTTAAGACTTTGAAATACAAGTGATCATTTTGATAAGGGGGAGGAGGGTGTGTATACATCACTTTAATTCACATTCTATAACAATGTCCCCACTTCCTTTTTATCCAGAGGATGGAAAGTCTGAATTTCTCAGCCCCATGTCAAGGCTTTTTTTTCTGAATAAATTCATCACTTTGAACTTTTGTTGAGGATAAAAGGCCTAGCTAGATAAGTAGCTGGTTCCTCTCTTTCCTTATGAAGGAACTTTCATTGGACCTTTTTCCTCCTGACCTTTTACTAAAAGTGACTTCATCCCATCATAGTGATTTGCTTTGTCCAATGTGGAAATCTAATCCTCAGCCTGTTTAGCCTGTGGAGGAGGGAAGAAGCAACTGTGGGGAGACTTGGGCTATAGCGTCCCATGCAGACACTTGGCCTTTCTCTTTCTTTCTTCCCTGCTGGCTCCAGACCTTTGTGAGGCATCTGCTTTTCCACTTTTCACACTGGCTCAGGATTCTTTCTTGAGTTCTTTTGTTTCACTTTATTTTTAAGACCCAGACTGGGTCATCTGTCCCTTGCAAGTCTTCACAGTAAAGACAAGCTTCCTGTATCTCCTTTGTACTCCTATTTCCCAAGAAGGGTTAGGCAAATCACTAAGGAATTCTGAGATACCCCCTTGACTCGTGATCACAGCTTGAACCTCTCTGCATGTTCTTTTTTTGATGCCTAATAACTGTCTGTGTACGTACATTTACAGATCCTCCTTTGCCACGTGTAGATGAAAATATTTACAATAGTGCTATCATCCTTTGCTTTGCCTTCTGCTCCAGCCCCCTGTAAATTATATAGAGCCTTCTTCTTACCAGTATGGAGTCAGCCAATCAAGTGGAGAAAGCAGGGTTGTGTTTTTTTTCCCTTCTGATTTAGCATAGTTAGGGAGAGGGTCTCTCTGATACTTGCACCTCTTCCCCACTCTCTTCTGTATCTTACTGACCAAGACACCCCTCCTTCATGGGAGGGGAAAGGGAAAGGAGTGAAGTGGTCACTTCCCAATCTGGGATTTTGAGAGACCCAGCTTGATTTTGCTTCCAGTTTAATGTGAAGAGTTAAGAGTCTCTGCTCAGGTCTGTGCTCACCAAGTTGCTCCACAACTATATGTAATTTTTCACCTACCTCACAGGGTTGTCATGAAGAAAAGGCAAAGAAAGATAGGAGCCTTGGGAGCCTTCGTCGACGTGTAAGCGCATGGCTCATTTGTGCAATGAGTCCTTTACCTCTAACAGCAGTTAGAGGAGTGTCACCATCAGGCTGTGGGACCAAGGACTTTGGAGCCTGTGATGTAATATTTTCTCTTCCTTGCTTGGTGCAATGAAGCTTCCTGTATTGGGGAGCTGATGAAATGCACTAGGTTTTGGCTTCCCAAACTGACTAGAACTGTTCTTTCCATTTTGACATTTCTCTCCCTCTTTCATCTCACTTTCTGGCCTCTCTTTTTCTCTCTCTCCCACCCACAGTGACAAGATTGTGCATTTTCCATAGCAGCTGGAAGGAGAAGCCACCAACCCTGGCTAAGGTTTCTGCCTCAATGCTCCCTTGGGATGCCTTTTCCCCTGGTTCTCATTTTCAGTGATGAGTATCCCCAGGGGGAACTTGCTCAGCCTAGTTCAGCGACTGGTTGAGCAAAAGAAATCTCAGAGAATGAGAAGCTGGATGTTGTGGGTTTTGTTTGTTTGTTTGTAAAGGGGCTATTAAAGTAGAATTAAGATTATTTTCCCGTGGGAGATGTTTGAAATTGGTTCGTTATTTTTTTCTCTCTTCAAAGTTAATGGCTGTGAAAATGGACTGTGTTTTAATAAAAGTGTTTTGATTGCCAGCCGACGTTTCCTGAGATCTGTTCCTATCAGTGAGCAGAGTCCTGTTGCTTGTTGGCAGGAGGTTGGGGGAAATATTTTAGAAGCCCATTTGTGGATATTACCTTGAAATCTACTTCCATGTTGACAAATAATAGCATGTGAGTCAGGATCACGGATTTAGAACTAATTTTGCAGTTGAAACTAAGGCACAGATAGGTTTAAAGTGCCTTAGCATGGTCATACAAGTAGTGTGTGACAGAGCTGGGATTTGAACCCGTGTCTTCTGACTCCAAAATTATGGAATATTTGTAGTGTTTCGCAAACCTTAAAGTGCTACGTAAATGCTAGCTATTAGTCAACTAGGATTTATTAAGCATTTACTATGTGTCAGGCACCAAGCTAAGTGCTAAGAATACAAAGGCGGCAAAAAACAAAGGACTCCAGCCTAGAATTGTGATTAGTATTGTTAATCCAATCCTGGACTTTTTCCACTGTAGCAGGCTGGCTCTCTGTGTTGTTTGAAATACAAGCTAAGTTAGAGGCAGAGGCAGAGAGGATGATGATAATGATGATAATAATGCTATATGCATACAGTTTCTGGCGCAAAATTGGTGTTTGATAAATGCTTGTTGTAGCATGACATATAATGGATGGAAAATGAGCCCCAGAATCAAGACCTAGGTTCAAGTCAAACTTAACCTCTTCACCCCCAACCACTCCAAGACTTGCAGAGCAATCACTGAGCTGCAGTGAGAGTTCCCCATACCATTAAAGTCACAAGTTTGAACCAAAAGATTATATGGGAGTGTGTATGTTCATGTATGTATGGAGATATGGGAAGAGCACTTTTTGCAAAGCGCTCTACCTATATTATATTATTTGATGCTTCCAACACATGTGTTTTTATCATTTTTCAGATAAGGAGAAAGGCCTAAAGACATTGATTAGCGAGGCTCACAACCAGGTGTTTCTGATTCCCAAGTCCACACTTGATCTACTAAGCTGCAATACGTGAAAGAGGTCATTGGTGTTCAGTCACGTCCAACTCTACATGACCCCCTGGACTTTTTTGTTCCTGGGCTCTTCTTGGTAAAAGTACTGGAGTGATTTGGTGTTTCCTTCTCCAGTGTGCCCTCATTTTACGATGAGGAGCTGAAGCAAATAGGGGTTAAGTGGTTTGCCCAAGATCATCTGAGTAGTAAATGCCTGAGGTCAAATTTGAACTTGGATCTTGCTGACTCCAGGCCCAGCTCTCTATCCGTTGCACCGCCTAGCTTCCCTCTGTGCTTATAGACAATTCATTCAACCTCTGTTTGCCATCCATAAAATGACAATAATAGTGCCTATCCCCCAGGGTTATCATCAGGATTTTTTTTTAATTGAGATATTTGTAAAGTGCTTTGCGAACACTATAAAAATAGTAGCTCTTTTTATTATCTGCAAAGCAAAACTTGGGGGCTTGGTACAGTCTACAGGCTCTAGATATGTGTCTGACCCTATCACAAAGAAGATATTTGAGCCTCAGGACAACATTTTGAGATTGATTTTGCCTGTATCATCCCTATTTGATGGATGGGAAAGTTAAGTGACCTGTGATGGCTACACAGTTACCAAGTGCCAAAAGGAGGATTTAAACCCAGGCTTTCCAAGTAAGTCCAGTATTTTATTCAACTGTGTCACACTGCCTCAATACGTATTGGAAGAAGCTGCTGTACAGTACCCTGGATCTGGATACACTATGCGGAATGGAGTGGTAGAGTAGCAGAGATGCAGATGATTTAATGATAGATAGATAATGATAGATGATCATCAAAATTGATACTGCTATATTTGACTTGGGCAGCTAGGTGCCACAGTGGGTAGAGTGCCTAGAGTCAGGAAGACTCATCTTCCTGAGTTCAAATCCAGCCTCAGACACTAGCCTGGGCAAGTCATTTCACCCTGTTTCCCTCGGTTTCCACATCTGTAAAAGAGTTGGAGAAAGAAATGACAACTCTAGTGTTTTTGTCAAGAAAAGCCCATGGACAAAAATGTCCATGGGATCACACAGTCTGACACAACTGAAAAATGACTCAATAACAAATATTCAACTTTGGGAAACAAGTAAATGTACCCTGAGGTAGAGGCATATGAGGACAGAACAGTAGATTTACCCCATTCTCCTGTCCTTTAGACCTGCAGTTCAATACATAGATAAATGTTTGAAGGGACCAGGTCACCATGAGTGAGTAATTCATTTGTGGAAATTTTGAGAGCTAATTGTGAGACCTTGCTGTTGGGCTGGGGTGAATCGAACTTCAGGGCTCAGTACAGTGATGTCTATTGGGAAGGAAGGGGATTCTAGTCGGTTCAGTAGATAGAATGCTGGATTTCGAATCAGGAAAACCTGAGTGTGAATCCTGCCTCCGACACTAACTGCTATTAGCCTCAGTTTCCTCATCTGTAAAATGGAAATAATAGTACCTTCCTCACAGGGTTATGAAGATAAAATGAGAAACGCACTTTGTAAACCTTAAAGCGCTACATAAATACTAGCTATAATATTATTCTGCCTTAAGCTCAGCAAAGTTCATTGTAAAAACATTCAGTATCCACTATTCCTAAGGTACCCTGCTAGGTTCTGCGGATTCAAAGACAAAAATAAAACAATCTACCCTCAAGATTTTATGTTCTACTCACAAAAGTTCTGCCGCTGCTGCCCATAATTTTGAAATTCCTCTATCTGGTCTCCTATCTTTCCATTTCTCCATATGCCTGTTCCTTCCTAAACATATCCTCTACCCTTGTCATTACACCCCAAACTCTACTTTTCCATGAGTTCCCAAATCATCACTCCTGCTCTGGTCTTATTTTCTTCCCTTCAGTCTTGATCGCAAAGTCAGTCATTTTTCAGTCGTGCCTGACTCTCCGAGGAAAGATACCAGAGTAATTTCCATTTCTTTCTCCAGCTCATTTTACAGATGAGGAAACTGAGGCAAACACGGCAAAGTGACTCGCTCAGGGTCACATAGCTCCTAAGTGTCTGAGGCCAGAGTTGAAATCATAGAGAAAAGTCTTCCTGACTCCAGGCCAAGCACTCTACCCACTGTGCCACATAGCTGCTGCCAGATCACAAAATTAGCTAGTCCAAATTTACGCTGACCTTTGCCCTTGAGTTTCTTGAGTTCTTGACTTCTCAGTTGTTGATACTCAACACCTTCTCAACTCCCTCAGTTGCTTCTCCCCTCTGATTGGAGGACTGAAGGGTGGACCACTGACCTCCTCCCAAAGCCTTCCTTTGGAGGGCTGAGCCATCACCAATCTTCTTGACCTTTGTCTTGCCACTGGACTTCCATGCCTCTGGAGGAGAGAGTGAAACTGACATCTTTGCAAAGCTCTGCCTCACTTATATCCAATTCATGCACAAGTCCTTGATCCTCTTCCAGAATGAAGGAACAACCACATCAAGGGGTCTGTACTTTCCAGGTAACTCCACTTTCCATCAACAGCTCTACCCTCAGTTTCAACTCCACAAAACATCATGCCTTTCACCTGGCACCCTCTGGCACCCTCTGGTCTCTCTCCTCCTTTTCAGCTTCCTTTTTTTTCCCTTTCTTTCTTTCTTTTTTTTTTTTTTTTGGTCTCCTGGTAGATTGTAAGCTCTTTAAGGGCAAGGACTGTCCTTTTTCTTATTTATATCCCCAGCACTTAACACAATTCCTGGCACATAGTAGGTGCTTAAATACTTATTTAATAGAATCCTTCTCCAATCTATGCTTGTCCCTTTCCAAACTCCCACCCTAGATAAATCCCACCATCTCTACCTGAAAGATACTAATCTCCAATAGAGGAAGTCACACAACTGGGCTGTCTGGGTCCATTACAAGTTTGTCGTATGTGACTTCAATCCTTTCTTGTCCCTCATTGACTCTATTCTATTTCCCTCAGCAACTGTTAGGGCAGCTAGGTGGTGCAATGAAAAGAGTGCTGGGCCTGGAATCAGGAACACTCATCTTCCTGATTTCAAATCTAGTCTCAGACACTTACTAGCTATGGGACCCTGGGCAAGTCATTTCACCCTGTTTGCCTCAGTTTCCTCATCTGTAAAATGAGCACAATGTTTCCAAATGTCACTTTCTCCCTCAATCACTTTAGCCAATCTGATAAGTATAAAGTGATATCTCAAGGTAGTTTTAATTTGCATCTTTCCATTCAATAATGACCTAGAACATTTTTTCATATGACTATAAGTTGTTTTGATTTCTTCGTTGAAAAACTGCATTTTGACTACTATAAATACCAACATTAACTATAAAGGACATATGAAGAAAGTTGCTATCTGCATCCAGAGAAAGAACTGATATATAGAAGTATATATCGCATAATTTTACACATATATCTACTTGTGTCTAATGTAGCTATCTCTAGGGAGGAGTGGAGAAAGGGAAGAAAAAAAAGAAAAAGAAAATTTGCATGGTAAATATTTAAAAAGAACAGAAAGTATGTGGTAAAACACAAGCAGTTTTGTGTGCAATCATCTTTTTTATTATACTGTATTAGGAAATGTTTGTTTTATTCCATAAATTAAAAACTAAAAAAATAAAATAAGGAAATGGCAAACCATTCCAGTATCTTTGCCAAGAAAACCCCAAATGGGGTCACAAAAAATCAGACATGAATGAATAACAATGAACAACAGCAAGTCCTCTTTGTTCCAAACCTCTTCTTTCCTTAAGTCACCCTTATCTCTCCCACTTAGTAAACAATCTTGCTTCATATTTCACTTCATTGAAAAAATTAAGGTCATCCATAGAGAGCTCCCTCTCTCCCCTCCCAACTCTATACTTCAAATAACTTCTACATTATCCCTCACTCTCTCTCTCCTTTGTTCCAAAGTTGGAGAAAGAAGTGGCTCTCCATGTTAACACAAATTGCCTACTTGGAGACTTAATCCCATTTTCTGTCCCCAATAGCTTGCCCCATTCAATCATCTTCCCCTCACCAATTTTAATTTTTTTAATCCCTTGGCTTGTTCCCAACTGCTTACAGATATGCCCAGATTCTTAAACCTTCATTCAATCTCACTGTCCCCTTAAAGTCTGTTGTATATCTCTCTTCCCTTTCATAGCCAATCTCTTAGGAAAAGCTGTTTTCAGTTTCTCTTATTCACTTCTTAACACCATCCTTTTAAAAAAAATTTATAGTATTTTGTTTTTTCTGATTACATGTAAAGACAAATTTTGACATTCACTTAAAATTTTTGAGTTCCAAATTTTCTCCCTCCCTCTCTCACTTCCCCCCTCCCTAAGACAGTAAACAATTAGATATACATTATATATATATGAATATGTAAAACATCTCCATATTAGTCATGTTGTGAAAGGAAAAACATCAAAAGAAAAAACCATAAAAAAATAAAGTGAAAATAATATGCTTTGATCTGCATTCAGACTCCATCAGTTCTTTCTCTGGATATTCCATTTTTCCTCATGAGTACTTTCGAATTGTCTTGAATCATTGTATTGCTAGAAATAGCTAAGTCATTCATACGGTGTTACTGTTATGGTGTACAATGTTCTCCTGCTTCTTACGTCACTTTGGATCAGTTCATATTCAAGTGTTTCCATGTTTTTCTGAAATCTACCTGTTCATCATTTCTTATAGCACAGTAATATTCCATCACATTCATATGCCACAAGTTGTTCAGCCATTCCCCAAATGATGGGCATCCCTTCAATTTCCAGTTCTTTGCCACCACAAAAAGAGCTGCTATAAATATTTTTGTACAAGTACGTCTCTCCCCGCCCCCCTCTTTTTTATCTCTTTGGAATACAGACCAAATAGTGGTATTGCTGAATCAAAAGGTACACAAAATTTGATTGCCCTTTGGCCATAAATTGGTGCTTAACCCTTTTCAACCTAGCTTCTGCCATTACCCAACTGAACCTACCCTCTCCAAAATTACCAAATGATCTATTTGTTATCAAATCCAATGACCTTTTTTTCTTTAGTCTTTATTCTTCTTTAACCTCTCTACAGCATCTGTCACTGTTGACTACCCTCTTGTCTCAGAGATTGTATTCCCTAGGTTTGTGTGTGTTCTCTCACATTTCTTCTCCTGTCTGGCCACCTTTTCCCATCTAATGTGCTGGGTAAACTATCCATAACTCACCCCTTATTTGTGCATTTCAAGGTTCTGCCTTGAATCCTCTTCTCTTTCTTCTCTACAGTATATCTTGGTGGTCTTATCAGCTTCCTTTGGCTTCAAACGGCATCTGTAACCAGAATGGCCTTTGTTTTCTTTGAGTGACTCAATTTATCTCAGTGAGCTTTGCTGGGTGATAAGCCCCAGGCCCAAACCCCATTTGGTATTAACCTAATCCATGTGGATGTGAACCTCCCAGGGTCCTAAGGGGAGGGGCCAACTCAAGAACCAATCACCAGAGCCTGAGCTCTGGTGATTCAGATGATGTTTGATGTCTGAAGCCCTATAAGAAGGGAGGACAGAGCCATTTGTGCAGGGTTCTGGAGATGGTGTTGAGGAGACTCTGGGCAGCTGTAGCTAAGGAGCCCTCCAGCTTGTAAACCCAGATGTTGAGATTTTGTTGAACTCTGGTAACTATGTGTTGGGACTTGAATCAGACAAAGTCTGTTGATGTTTGTAATTTGTTTGCATTTTGTTTTGAAGTTCAGGGTGCTGGTTTTTTCCCCTGAACTAACTGAATGATATTTGAATGCTGAATTAAAAGTAAGCTTGTCAATCCCCTCACCTTGCTTTCCCTAATGAAGCAGATTGAAAGAACCTGTGCTGTTGGCAGCTTTCTGGGTGCTGGCTGTGGGCGAATCTTATACCCCCGCAGAAGCTGCCAGCCAGATTGTTCAAACTGCATCTCTATGTAGATAACAGAGAGAGAGAGAGAGAGGAGAGAGAGAGACAGAGAGACAAAGAGAGAGAGCTCCAAGCCATTCTTAATTCTTCCCCCTCTCTCTTTCCAACCCCCATATCTAATTAGTTGCCAAGTTTTCTCAATTCTACCTTCAGAATATCTTGCATCCGCTTCCTCTCCATTCATGGCCACTATCCTAATTTTGATCTGGACATATCTTGTCTGGACTATTGAAATAACCTCCTAATCAGCCTCCCTGACTCTAGTATCTCCCCTCTCCAATTCACTCCTAACCTAGTTTCCAAGTTGATATTCCTAAAGCGCAAGTCTGACCATCTCACTCCCCTGCTCAAGAAGATGCAGCGATTCCTTCTGGTCTCTAGAACAGAATACAAATTCCTCTATTTAGCTTTGTAAAACCCTTCACAGCCTGACTTTAAGCTTCTTGTCCAGGCTTATGTCATATTACTCTCTATAAATTCTACATTGTATCCAAATTGTCTTCCTTCCTTTTCCTTATATTTGACATTTCATCTACTGCCTGAGTGTCTTTGCACTCCCTCCTCCTCCACCGGCTAACATGTCTAACTTTCTTCAAAGCTTAATTCAAGGGATGTGGATATATTGGGACATTAATTCATTGTTGGTGGAATTGTGAACTACTCCAACCATTTTGGAGAGCAATCTGGAATTATGCCCAAAGAGTTATTAAACTACCTATATCCTTTGACCCAGCAATACCACTACTAGGTCTGTTTCCAAAGATAATTAAGGAAAAAGAAAAAGAACCTATATGTTTTAAAATGTTTATAGCAGCTCTATTTCTGGTGGCAAAGAATTGGAAATTGCAGGGCTGCCCATCAATTAGAGAATGGCTGAACAAGTTATGGTATATGATTATGATAGAATACTATTATGCTATGAGAGATAACGAGATGATTTTAGAATGGAAAAGCTTGCATTAAATAATGAAGAGCAAAGTGAGCAGAATCAAGAGAACACTGTATACAGTAACAGCAATATTATTTAAGAATGACCTTGAGTGAACAAGTTATTTTGACTATTATAAATACCCAAATTAACTATAAAGGACATGGGAAGAAAGATACTATCTTCATCCAGAGAAAGAACTGATAAGTATGAATAGAATAATTTTACATACATATATTCACATATATATATATATATACATATATATATATATTCCTATTTGTGTCTAATGGTAGCCATCTCTGCAGTGGGGGAAAGGAGAAAAAAATAAATTTACATGATAATTTTGTTGTATATATGAAAGGAATAGCAAGTTATGCATAGTAGATTTACAGTTTTATGTACAATCATCTTTTTATTATACTATGTTATGAAATGCTTGTTTTGTTCCATAAATTAAAAATAAGATAATTTTTTGGAGGGGGGAAGGCAGGGCAATTGGGGTTAAGTGACTTGCCCAAGGTCACACAGCTAGTAAGTGTGTCAAGTGTCTGAGGCCAGGTCCTCCTGTCTCCAGGGCTGGTGCTCTACTCACTGCGCCACCTGGCTGCCCCAATAAAATAATTTTTTTAAAAAAAGATTACTTCAAGAGCCACCTCTTATAGGAAGCCTATCCTGATTGCCTCCCTACTCCTACAATTATTACTATCCTACCCCCAAATTTACTTTGTATCTCCCTCATTTAAAATTTTATATTTAACTTCCTATGCATATACTGTCTCCCCACTACCACCACCCTTCTGATGTAAGCTTCTTCAGGGCAGGAGCTTTTTCATCTTTTCATCCCCAAATCCTAAAACAATGTCTGGCACAGAGTGGGTATTTAATGAATGTTCGTTGAATGAGTGAGTATTGGGGAGAATTAATATTGCACAAGTAAACAAAAATGATGTATAAAGTAGCACAAAGTAATTTCATGGAAGAGCAAGCCCTAATAATTGTGGTCATCAGGAAAAGTCTTGTGTAGGAGCTGTGTTTTGACATGTAGAACAACTCGTACAAAGACAAGGAGGTGATAGATGAATGTTGTTGCTGAGAAATATTTTCTAGTCCAGTTTGCTGGTATGTCAAGTGTTTTACATGAAATGACTGTGAAAGTAGATGGGAACCTGATTATAGGAGGCTTTAATAATTTTTCCTAGAGGAAGTAGGGAGCCATTAAAAATTTTCGAGTAGGGGGAAGTCATGATCTGATATGCTTCTAAGAATATAAACTTTGTAGCTATATGGAAAATTGACTGAGGGAGAGACTCAAAGCAATGAACCCAATTAGGAGGTTATTGCAGTAGTCTAGTCAAGAGGCAATGAGGACGCAAAGCAAAGTAGAAACTGTGGAGTAGAAAAGATGGCTTTGAGAGATGTTATAGAATTGGTAACTGATTGGATATGCGGGTTGAGGGAGAGGGAAGAGGCAAAGATGACTGAGGTTTTGAACCTGGATGACTGGAAGGATGGTGGTACCCCCAACAGAAATGGGGTTGTTTGGAAAAGCAATGGATATTTAGGAAAATGTGAGTTCCACTTTAGACATGTTGAGCTTAAGATGTCTGTGGAACATCCAAGTAGAGATGTCCAACATGCAGCTAGAAACATGAAACCGGAGATCAGAAGAGATTTATTTTTAGAACTGGAAATTGAAGGGTGCCTAGCCATTGGGGAATGGCTGAACAAGTTGTGATATTTGATTGTCATAGAATACTACCGTGCTATAAGAAATTATGAGCTCAATGATCTTAGAAAAACAGTCACACAAAATAATCAGAGCAAAATGAGCAGAATCAAGAGAACATTGTATACAGTAACAACAATATTGTTTTAAGATTAACTTTGAGAGAATAAGTCATTTTAACTATTACAAATACCCAAATTAATTATAAAGGACATATGAAGAAAGACACTATCTGCATTCAGATAAAGAACTGATAAATAGAAGTATATATAGAATAATTTTACACACACACATGTATACATCTGTGTGTGTGTGTGTGTGTGTGTGTGTGTGTGTGTGTGTATATATTTGTGTCTGATGGTAGCCATCCCGAGGGGGAGGGGGAAGGAAGGAAGGAAAAAATGACAATGATAGCTTTATTATATATTTAAAAGGAATGGTGAGTTGTACATAAGAGATTAGTAGTTTCATGTGCAATCATCTTTTTATTATACTATGTGTAACACCAATCACAGCAGCACACTCGAGGACTGCTGCTGTGAATAATTTCAAGGGCCTAATCACGTAGTATAATGAACTCTTTATTCAGCAATAAACTAAAGCATTGTTCAATAAAGTAAAGCATAACATTCATAGCAACATCCTTAAGCAAAACACATCATCTAATGTGTATATATAATATAATATTATAACACTCAGTATGTCACATAGTGCATGTCATATCTCAGTGCATTCAGTAGCATTCCCCAAAATGATTGTTTACACAATCAGGGGGTCCTAGGCCAGGGTCTTCCCTAGCATGATGCATCCTTAAGGGGTAGCAGAAATTACCATACTATCCACCCCTACATTACAGTAAGAACATCACACTACACAGCATATATCATTACATCCCCAAAATCAGGGGGTCCCAGGCTAGAGTCTTCCCTAGCACAGAACATCCTTAAGGGGTAGCAGAAATTACCACACCATCCACCCCTACACCACAATAAGAACGATCTTCTTAATCAATACCAAGCATCCAAGTTTAGTCCTCTTTCATCTTGACTCGAGGTTGACCTCCAAGTCCCATGGTTCATCCTCTGTGGGTTGACCACTTTCAACTCTCACCTGGATTCACATATAGGCAACTCTCCATTCCTGCTCCAGGTCTCAGCTCACAGGGACTGCTCCACTCCAAGCTCTTCCTGCTCCTGCCTGATATCAGTCTCCAGGGGTTTCTGCTCATAGCTTCTGCTCTGAGAAAGCAAAGCTTAACAGGGCAACAATACACACTACCAGCACCAGCATCTTAATTCATCTCCAAAGTCCAGAGGCTCTGTGATAATAACCTAGTTCACTTTAACAGCTCTCAAAAGGGTCTTAAGCTAAGCCTCCTTCCCATGGGTAGGTTTCTGCCCTACAGTTCTATTTGCTCTTACAGCTTGGAAGCTCCTTCAGCAAGTCTCTACAAAGGTCTTCTCTCCATTCTCAGAGGTCTCCTCCCAGCTCTCAGCTGTTAAAGATTTCCTCTCAGCTCAATGCTCAAAGCTCATTCTCTTCTTCTCAACACTGGCTCACCCTCTCCATGCTAGCTTTCTCAATGTCTGCTTTCTCTCAACACCGGCTTTCTTTATATACAGTTCTAGTCGGCATCTAATTGGCTGAAACTCACTCCACATGTCTGATTGCCTAGAACTCAATACACATGTCTGATTGGTTAGAACTCAATTCAGCAAAAAATCCTACTTTGCTTGCCATTATACTATGTTATGGAAATACTTGTTTTATTCCATAAATTAAAAAAAGGGATTCATTTTCTTCTTCTCTCTCTCTCTCTCTCTCTCTCTCTCTCTCTCTCTCTCTCTCTCTCTCTCCCTCTCTCTCTCTCTCTCTCTCTCTCTCTCTCTCTCTCTCTCTCTCTGTGTATATATATATATATATATATATATACACATATATATGTGTATATATATATACACATATATATGTGTATATATATATACACATATATATGTACACACATTTATATGTATATGTGCATATATATGCACATAATATAACATTGTAAATATATATGTATAGGGGTGGAGTCATTTGCCTAGATAACTTGAGCTTGCTCTTTCACATTCTTTGGTCTGTGAACCAGAGTTTTTTGGGGGGAAATGTCACAACGTATGGTTTCTGCCTTGAAGTTCCAGTTTTTAAAGAAGCACTGAGAGTCTTTTTGACTGCTACCCTCTAGCCTCTATTTGACTTAATCTTCCATTTTTCTTTAAAAAGCCAAAGTGAATTATGACAATGCTTTTCTGCATTATGACTTATTATCATTATGTAGGTTTTTATTATAAGCAGATCCCCTTGGGTATTTACAACTAGGCTTACCAGGACGACCTAAGTTTAATATTCATTCCTAGAATGACTTCCTCAGATGTCATGATACAATGAATGCTCAGTAATTTGTGTTATATTGGGGTCTTCCTCTTATTTGCAGTCAGAAACAAGTCAGGTCAAGCATGCCTCCACAAGACTAATGATGAGACATGTTACCCACTGCCTGACAGAGAGGTAATAGACCCAAAGTGTGGAATGAAATAATTCATTTTTTGGACATGGCAAATGAACGTATCTGTTTTACTTGGCTAGGCTTATTTTTTTTACAAGGATTGTGGTTTTTTTTTTTGGCGGGGGGAGACAGGGGGAGGATTTAGAAGAGAAGAAAGAGCTAACAATAATGTGACCAAAAAAGAAAAAAGAAGAAAAGGAAAAAATAGCTGCAATAATGAACTCACATATCCTTAAGAGTATTGGTATATGTGTGGTCACTTATTCTACCTGTAGTGAAGCCAACCTAGAGCCAAGACCAGATATCTAAATGTCAAACCTCCAAGTCTTCTCTCAGACAGACTGTCCCCTATGTCAAGAATACATTCCTTTCCACCTTTTGCCTCTCAGAATCCTAGAAACCCCCTTGAAAGAAACAAGGGATTCTGAGAGAAGGTGATGAAGACCACATACAGGCATGAGAACAGCCAGTACAAAAGTTCTTCTTCTGGACTCAGGTTAGGGACTACCTTGTGTACTTGGGAAATCTTACTTGACCTCCCACTGTTAGTGCTTCTCACCTCGAATTACCTTGTATTTTTTTGTGCTTGTATTTATAAGTGTATTTGTTGTTTCTTCCACTGGAGTATATATTTCTTTAAGATTGGAATTGTTTTGGTTTTGTGTCCCCATTACCTACCTTAGTGCATGGCATGTAGTAAATAATGATTGATCTTCATCCCAAATTTGCTTGGGGAATGAATATCCTTAAAGGATTCAGGATCACAAAAGGAATAATATAATCAAACCCTTAGTAAACCCAGAGTAAAGGAGCTGAAATTAAGTATGGACAAAAGTAGTGATTTGCAAAATTGAAATGATTCTGCGCCCACAGTTCTAGCTTAGAAAATATAGCACAAATTTGAACTCAGGTCCTCCTGACTCCAGGGCCGGTGCTCTACTCACTGCATCACCTAGCTGCAATCTGATAGGTAAACTATTCCTTGCTCGCCCAAATTTCTTATAGTATCAGCCTTTATTCCTAAATCATGAACCCATTTTGACTTTATTATGGTATACGGTGTAAGATACTGGTCTATGCCCAGCTTCTGCCCTGTCATTTTCCAAATTTCCCAGCAATTTTTGTAAAATAGTGAATTCTTAGCCCAGAAGCTGGATTTTTGGGGTTTATCAAAGAGTAGATTACTATAGTCATTGACTACTGCATCTTGTGTACAAAACCTATTCCACTGATCCACCACTCTGTTTCAGAGCCAGTACCAAGTAGTTTTGATGACTGCTGCTTTATAGTACAGTTTAATATCTGATATGGCTAGGCCACCTTCCCTAGCATTTCTTTTCCTTGGTTACCTAGATTTTCTGGACCTCTTGTTCTTCCAGATGAATTTTGTTATTATTTTATCCAGCTCTGTAAAATAATTTTTTGGTAGTTCAATTGGTATGGCACTGGATAAGTAAATTAATTTAGGTAAAATTGTCATTTTTGTTATATTAACTTGGCCTAACCACAAGCAACTGATGTTTTTCCATTTATTTAGATCTGACTTTATTTGTGTGAAAAGTGTTTCATAATTATGTTCATATAGGCCCTGGGTTTGTCTTGGCATATAGAGTCCCAAATATTTTATAGTGTCTACAGTAACTTTAAATGGAATTTCTCTTTCTATCTCTTGTGGTTGGGCTTTGTTAGTAATATATAGGAATGCTGAGGATTTATGTGGGTTTATTTTATATCCTGAAACTTTGCTAAAGTTGTTCTTTATTTTAAGTAGTTTTTTACTTGATTCTCTAGGATTCTCTAAGTAAATCATCATATTGTCTGCAAAAAGTGATAATTAGTTTCTTCTTTGCCTATTCTAATTCCTTCAATTTCCTTTTCTTCTCTTATTGCTAAAGCTAACATTTCTAGTACCAAATTGAATAATAGGGGTGATGATGGACATCCTTGTTTCACCCCTGATCTTATTGGGAATGCATCTAGCTTATCCCCATTATTTATAATGCTTGCTGATGGTTTTAGGTAGATGCTATTTATAATTTTGAGGAAGGCTTTATTCCTATGCTTTCTAATGTTTTTAATAGGAATAGGTGTTGTATTTTGTCAAAGGCTTTTTCTGCATTTGTTGAGATGATCATATGGTTTCTGCTAGTTTTGTTGTTGATATAATCAATTATGCTGATAGTTTTCCTAATATTGAAGCCTTGCATTCCTGGAATAAATCCAACCTGGTCGCAGTGTATTATTCTCGTGATAAGTTGCTGCAATCTTTTTGATAATATTTTATTTAAAATTTTTGCATCAATATTCATTAGGGAAATTGGTCTATAATTTTCTTTCTCTGTTTTGGCTCTTCCTGGTTTGGGTATTAGTATCATATTTGCATCATAAAAAGAAAATGGTAGGACTCCTTCACCTATTTTCCCAAATAGTCTATAAAGTATAGGAATTGTTCTTTAAATGTTTGATAGAATTCACATGTAAAACCATCTGGCCCTGGAAATTTTTCCTAGGGAGTTCATTGATGGCTAGCTCAATTTCTTTTACTCAGATGGCATTAGTTAGGTATTTTACTTCCTCTTCTGTTAACCTGGGCAATTTATATTTTTGTAAATATTCATCCATTTCCCTAATGTTGTCAAATTTATGGGCATACAGTTGGGCAAAATAATTCCTACTTATTGTTTTGATTTCCTCTTCATTGGAGGTGAATTCACCTTTTTATTTTTGATACCAGCAATTTGGTTTTCTTCTTTTTTCAATCAAATTGACCAAAGGTTTATCAATTTTATTGTTTTTTTTTTTCATTAAACCAGCTCTTAGTTTTATTTATTAATTTAATAGTTTTCTTGATGTCAATTTAATTAGTCTCTCCTTTGATTTTCAGTATTTCTAATTTGGTATTTAACTGGGGATTTTCAATTTGTTCTTTTTCTAGCTTTGCCAGTTGCATGCTCAATTCATTGAGCTCCCTTTTTTTTTAATTTTACTTATGTAAGCACTTAGAGATATAAAACTTCCCCTAAGAACTACTTTTGCTGCATCCCATAAGTTTTGGTAGCTTGTCTCATTATTGTCATTCTCTTGAATGAAGTTCTTAATTATTTCTATGATTTGTTCTTTGGCCCACTCATTCTTTAGGATTAGACACCATTTACCAAAATAAAGTCAAAATGGGTTCATGACTTAGGAATAAAGGCTGATACTATAAGCAATTTGAGAGAGCAAAGAATAGTTTACCTATCAGATCTATGGGAAAGGAAAAAATTCATGATACAACAAGAGATAGAGAGCATTACAAAATGCAAAATGGATAATTTTGATTATGTTAAATTGAAAAGTTTTTGTATGGAAAAAAGCCAAAGCAACAAAGATTAGGAGGGAAGCAGAAAATTGGGAGAAAATCTTTACAACCAATGTCTCTGACAAAGGCCTCATCTCTAAAATATACAGGGAACTGAGCCATATTTATAGGAATACAAGTCACTACCCAATTAAGAAATGGTCAAAGGATATGAACAGTTAGTTTTCAGAGGAAGAAATTAAAGATATCCATAGGCATATGAAAAATGCTCTAAATCATTATTGGTTAGAGAAATGCAGATTAAAACAACTCTTAGGTACCACATCTCTCCTTTCAGATTAGCTAACATGACAAAACAGGAAAATGATAAATGCTGGAGAGGATGTGGGAAAATTGGAACACTGGTACATTGTTGGTGGAGTTGTGAATTGATCCAAACAATCTGGAGAACAATTTGGAACTATGCCCAAAGGGCTATAAAAATGTGCATACCCTTTGACTCAACAATACCACTTCTAGGGCTGTATCCCAAAAAGATTACACAAGTGGGAAAGGGACTCATATGTACAAAAATATTTATAGCAGCTCTTTTTTGTGGTAGCAAAGAATCGGAAGTCAAGGGGATGCCCTTCAATTGAGTAATGGCTAAAGAAGTTGTGGTATATGATTGTAATGGAATACTATTGTACTATAAGAAATGGGGAAGATATGGATTTCATAATAACCTGGAAAGACCTACATGATATGATGCTGAGTGAGCAGAGCAGAACCAGGAGAATATTATACACAACTGCAGATATATTGACTCTGTGATGACTAACTTAGATAGACTTGGCTCTTCTCAGCAATACAGGTTCAAAGACAACTCCAAAGGACTCATAATGGAAAGAGCTATCTACATCCAGAGAAAGAAATATGGAGTCTGAATGCAGATCGAGGCAAACTATTTACTTGCTTTTTTTTTCTCTTTTTTTTTTGGTTTTTTTTCTTCTTTCTCATGATTCATTCCATTGGTCATAATTCTTCTTTACAACTTGACTATTGTGTAAATAAGGTATATGTAGAAGATATACTGGATTCCATGCCGTCTTGGGGGAGAAGGGGGAGGAAAGGGAGGGGAAGAAAATCTGGAACTCAATAACATGCAGAACTGAGTGTTGTAAAATAAAAATAAAAAATATTAGTTTAAAAAGAAAAGAAAGAAAATATAGCACAAGGCACTTCATTGGAAAGACAGTTCTATGCAGTTCTCTTCATTTTAACAAATTTTGCCAAAATCATCCTGACACCAAACAAACAAACCCACCAGAAACTACTTTTATACAAAGTTGGAACATAAATAGCCAGGTTTTATGGACCTGACAAGATGTAAGCATGAGCTAATGATTTAAAAATATATCAAAGATTTTTTAAAATGAAATAAAAGCTCATTGAAGCATCTTTAAAAGTAAGAACAGTAAGCGCTTAATCTAAAATAATTGAAAATCTATGTCAACTGCAGGGAAGCTATTAAGGGTGATAGGATATTCCTAAAGGTTTTTCAGGCAATAAGTCAGCCTGAAACATATGTGGACCTACATAGTTTAATATATTTCATGGCCAGTCTTTTGTCTTTTGTGGTGCTCATGAAGTGTGGGGCACATGGAAGGCATTGCTCTAGTTAGTAACTTTGGTTTCCTTTTATTCTATTTTATTTTATTCTATTAGTGTATTAGTTCTTAAGGTTCTATTGACCTATTTGTAAATTGTTACTTTGTGTTTTATGCATGTACTGTAACTTGATTTTCTTCAGATATTGATTTAAAATATATTCATATTCTAACAAACAGTTATGGGGGACTATTCCCTATGTTGTCAAAAAAGAAAAAGGAAAAAGAAGGAAATTCAGAGGGAAGCACAGACAAATTAGACAGCTTTGACAATAATATGTTAAATTTATATATATGTATATATGTACATATACATATTTTAAAAGCAAGTTGCACATATTTCCGTTCTACTTTGTACATGGGAATAGTTTCTCTTTTTGTGGGTGAATATTAAATTCAGAATAAAAAATAAAGAAGTACATCAGTAACCTTTATATTCCTAGGTCTGAATTTTATCACCACCCCTCTGCCACCACCAAAGAGCCTGAGATTTGGTGGGGCTCAAGGTCATACCCCTGTTCTGGGCCATATCAAGGGAATTACCTGGCTCTCCTGGGGGACTTTCCCCAATATTTCAGCAGTGATGACCCCTTGAAATAGTTCTGTGATGAAGGGGCTAGCTATTTAAGGAACTGAATTTCTGACTAAGAGAATGTTTGCTGAGGATGTAAACTGAAGAGGACATTATCTGGGACTGTCAAAAAAGAAAAGAAAATCATCTTGGTTTTATTATTTTTTTTTTAAGTTCCCAACCTCCATTCAGGACCCCATGGGTGTTTTTTCAATAGTTACAGAGTTTGGTTATTTTTACCCTCCTGATCTTCAGTCTCTATGTGGAGAAGACCCACCCTTGGCTCTGAAAGGCCCTGTTGAAGCTTTGAATGTAGTACTTGTGTGAAAGGGTGTGAATGGGTGTCCTTTCAGAGCCCAGTGTCACTCACTGAGTTGGCCAATCCCATTTTCCCCAGCCCGCCTCCTCAGTAACCTGGTCTCCACTCCCCAGCAAGGCTGCCCTTGGCTATGAGCCTCTAGGTGGAGATCGGGTGAGTCTGGACACTAAGGGGACTGGCTGGTGCAAGCAGGCACTGAAAGGTAAGGGAGAGAAGCCTTCTGGAAATCAGGAAAGGAAGCAGGCAGCAGCAGCTCAACACTGCAGAAGCCATGGCTGCAACTTCTGCCCTCGTGCTGCTTTTTCTCAGTCAACTTGTAGCTACCTCCTTAGCTCAGGTAAGCATTCTTTTGTCTACTTTGAGGTCAAAGCAAAGAAAGAGCTAACATGGGCATAGATTGCTTTTCCTCCAAGTGGTAGAGGTAGGGGTTAATAAGTAGGGGGTTCCAGTTTTCATTTGTTCAGGATGAAAGAACAAGAATTCGAGAGAGAATTGGAAACCTTATCTGGGTTAGGGAGGGAAGGATGGATGGATGGATGGATGGATGGATGGATGGATGGATGGCTTTATTCCTCAATCCAGAGGCCATTACTAACTGTCTTGTGGAGGGAGTGGGTGACATTATTAAAGCCAACACACCCCTTTGCAAAAACTAAACTAGTGGACTTAAAAATTCTCTCTCTCTCTCTCTCTCTCTCTCTCTCTCTCTCTCTCTCCCCCCCCACCCTGTCTGTCTTTTTGCCAAAATAGCATGAGCTAAAGCACATACTTTATTCACTCTAAGTAACAGCATTTAGAGGAAATACCAAAATCATTCCTTCTATTATCAGTAGAGAGCCCAGTAACCATGTAAGAAGGCCCCCTTCCCTGATGCACCCTCCCCCCGATCATGAGTGCCCACTTCATCTAGGAAGGGCTCTAATTCATGTGTCACCTGGGAGTCCCTGGTGTCTGACAGAGTCCTTCTGCCAGGCGTCTCTGTGTCTCTGCTTCTTAGAGAAACCCCCGAGAGCAGAGCCCCAGCTCTCTGGGCAAGGCTTACAATGAGATCTTTGTTCCCAGAACTGCTCCTCTGGACCAGGTTCCCCATGGAGCCCATGCCACAGTACAGACTCTCTCTTACCAAAGGCATGAAAATAAAAAATCCCACACCTCAGCCACTTTGACAGAGAGGCCTCTTTCAGGGCACACAGACAGCATTGTGCAGCCCTCTAGACATCCCCCACCTTGGATATCAGCGACTGCTGGCCTGCTTCTGCTAAGAGTTTAGTTGGTTTCAGGGGGCTTGGGCTGAACCATCACCCCTTTAAATGACTTTGTTTACCTGGCAGGGCTGTTAAAGGAGCTTGCTCTGGGAAAGGGAAAATTATCTTAGCTCCAAGTCTCATTGATTCCCTGAGATGGAGAATTCTCTCAATGCCCAAAGTTTTCCTCCTTTCTGG
The DNA here is from genome assembly GCF_011100635.1 of Trichosurus vulpecula. Taxonomy (NCBI): domain Eukaryota; kingdom Metazoa; phylum Chordata; class Mammalia; order Diprotodontia; family Phalangeridae; genus Trichosurus; species Trichosurus vulpecula. The sequence goes on along the minus strand of NC_050575.1, from coordinate 181,433,400 downwards.
CCTAATAGCTTCCCTGGCTTCCTTTGCAGGAATTTCAAATTTCACCTTCTATAAGAGCCTTTCCCAGTTTTCTTAATCTTGGTGCCTTTCTTCAGAGACTCCCCTGATTTATCCTGTAGTATATCTTGCATGTTGTGTCCTCCATTAGACCAAGAGTTCCTGGAGAGCAGGGACTGTTCTTTGTCTTTCTTTGCATCCCCAGCCAGCACTTAGCATAGTGCCTGTCATACAGTATGAGCTTAATAAATAAGACTTGACAGACTGAATGACTGCCATGCTGGAGTGTGAGTGGAACAGGGGAAGGATTTATTTATCTTTGGGGGACCTTTACCTGATGCCATCTTTCTGTTTCTCCTATCAGAAAGTGGGACCCCGAGGCCCTGCTGGACCTCAAGGACCTCCTGGGCCTCCTGGAAAAGATGGCATAGATGTGAGTATTCTTGGAGTGGAGGAAGTGTGAGTGAGAAGTCAAAGGGAAAAAGAATGCAATGAGTTAACTCAGGCTCCTAGGTAGCTTATTGGGCAATTATTATTTTCAGTAAGTAGAATTGACAATTGAAAAAATGGAATTGTAAAAAGAAAGTATTTTCTAAACATTTTCAAACTTGCCACAAAGTTTCTAAAATGGGAAAATTTGTACTCCTGGGGGTATTGGTCTGAGGAATTGATCTCTGACCTGGAGAATTAGGGATTTGGCAGTTCAGGTAGGAAATAGTGTTGAAGAGGGTGGTGGGATGAGGTTCTGCTTTGGGGGAGAGGCACAACCCTAGAAAAGAGAAGAGCTAGATTTTTTTGCTAGTTTTCAGACTGAAATTATTTCCCTCGGTGGGTTGTGGGGGGGTAGTGTATTCTCTTCATAAGGCCCACAGTGTTGGCTACTAGCAGGTTTCTGGGGGAGGCTAAGAAACACACCTTTTATTGATGAACTCAGGAGAGAATTGCTACCTTATTTTAGGGCCTAAATGCTTATGGGTAGATGTGGTTGCTAGTTCTTGCTAACTAGATAGGCATCTGGAAATCTTATCATTCATTTCTTGGAAAATGCCATGTGTATCTCCTTTCCTTCTGCACCCCTCTCCCTTTTCCCCTTTCCCCGTTTTCGTAGAAGTCTTTTCTGATCAGACATTGGATCTGGCACTGAGGAATTTGGCTTTTCCCATTTTAATAAAACCATAAGGTTTAGTAAGCCGCAAAGCAGGCTCCCTAAACTGAGCAAGGAGGAGGTTTCAAGGTGGCAATTTTTCTTACCACAGCAACTTCTGTGGTTTTACAAAGGAATAAAGACCTAACTGTATCTAGCCCCTATTCTATGTACAGCAGGCAGGTCTAACAGGGAGAGGACTGTTTCCCTCAAGCTTTCAGGCTGTGACAGACAGGATGGAATGGAATCAGGAAGGGGTTGGGATGGGGAGCTCATCCTGAAATACCCTTATTCAATAGGAATGAATAAAAGGTCCATGTGGCAAGTGGGGTCTTGGCCTTCTGGGAATACCAGGTTTAAGTCTGCCATATTGAATCCTGGATGGTTCTTGGCAAAACTGTGAACTAGGCAAGGATTTCCTTGACCTCCATCTTATGTCCCCTCATTTCTCCTAGTTAGTGTCTCTTAGTTTTCCTGCTTTATTAGTCTTCTTAGTTCCTTAGTGGCCTCCAGTGGCTTTATTGCCCAGGGCCTCACTTTAATTAGCCTTCTAGGCCAGCATACACATGTTTTCATCTTTTACCTTCTTTATACCCTAGGTCCTCCATTAGCACTAATCCATTAGGTGTCAATGGCTGATAAGGATTATAATGACCTTATTCTGTACCCCCCATAAATATCTGCAGTGTAATATCCTACTGTCTTCATTCTGGACAGTGGTTCTAATTATGGCATTTTAGACACAGAGATATGTGAGAGAAATAATCTTGATATATAAATATATTAAAAATAATAAAAAAATAATAAATATGTAAATAATCTTGATTTTCCTGAATCCCCAAAGTCACATCATGTAGATAGTTGTCTGTTCTGATTATGTATGAGACCAGTATTTTTTTTTCAGAAAGGAATGAGCTACTACTGCCAGACAGAATTGGAAGGGAGCCAGTGAGAGACATTCAGGAATACCCAGCTACTGTCCCTTAGCAGGAAAGAAGCTTGGACATTTATAACTTTTCCAACCATCGAGGGGTGGGGAAGAGTTTAGGCACTTTGAGAGACAGTATGGGGAGAAGAGGTATAGTTTGCAGTTTTTCTGGACCATTTTTAAAAATAAGAATTTTTGTAAACTTTTAAAACATCAACAAATATGCACATTTTAATGCACGAAGAGTGGAAGAGAGGATTGTATATGAAACTAGAGAGTTCTGTTATACACAGCTTTTAAAATGTATTTAAAAAAACTTCCTTCTGCTCTTTTATGTGTAGTTTTTAAAACTTTAATTGATGCTCCTTTGCCTTCCTCCCCTTTTTTTTTTTAACATCACTAACACTACCTACCAATTCCACTTGAACAAATAACGTAGTCAAGCAAAACAAACAATACCTTGGCTATATCTGAGAATCTGTTGTGCACTCCCTGTCTATCACCTCTCTGTCACCCTCTGCTTCATCCTCAGTCCTCTGAAGGCATGACTGGTCACTGCATTCATCAGAGTTCCAAAGGCTTTCAAAGTTGTTTTCTTACCTTATTATCTTATTGTGATCATTGTGTAAATCATCCTCCCAGTTATATTCATTTCACTCCACATTAGTTCATTCAAGTCTTCTCAGGTTTTTCTGAACCCATCATATTTGTCGTGTCTTACAGTACATTATATTCCATAATAGTTACATGCCATAATTTGTTCAGCCATTCCCCAAATGATAGGCACTAGCCTTATTTCTAGTTACTTGCTACAAATACTACTATAAGTATTTTTTTATACGTAAGATCTTTACTATGTCTTCATTCTGTACATGCCCGATATTGGTATCACTTGGTCAAAGAGCATGCATAGTTTAATGACTTTAGGGGTTTAGTCCCAAATTGCTTTCCAAAATGATTGGATACATGAACAGCTAGACCAACAGTGCCTCAATGTTTCTGTTTCTGGACCATTTCTTCATGCAGCTCTCTTTACTGTAACATTATCTTTCCTCTAGCTGCAAATCCTAACCTTCCCTATATCAGTCAATTCATAATCCTCAATTAGAGGTGGGACAATCAATGGGAAGATGCTAGAGCCTGAAAACAAAGAAGTGTGTGTCAATAGCTCACTATAATTCGTCTCCCCAAATCTCCACTGTACCTGTGACACCTGGCTCCCAGAGTCTTATTTCTGGATTAATCAGGAAGGACTCTGTCCCAGATATTTTTCAAAATCCTTCCTTCCCTATTCTGAGGATAAAAATATACAAGAATTAAACACAGAACATGTCCATCAGTGAAGCAGCTTAGGTGGGATTCCCAGGGTGGCTTTGGGCATCCAAAGTACATCCATTCCACATGGGTGGAGGTAGGAGGGAAGCTGTGCTAGGTCTTTCTTTGATATTTTGGATATATGTTGCTTTTTTTCCCTGTCATAGGGTGAAGCTGGTCCTCCAGGTCTTCCTGGCCCCCCGGTAAGTGTGTCCCTAATTAAAGAACTGCCAAGATCCTTCAAGGCATTGGTGGTATAAACATTTGAGGGGAGAGTTAGGAGAATGAGCTCAGCTATATCAGTTGGGGGGGACAATGATCTGCTACCTAGGACATCTCATTTGGTGTAGGACCAAGGGTGGAAGGACAGTTTAGTCCTTAACCAGGCTCTTTCTGTTCCCCTACCAGGCTGGGAAAGTCAGGAGTCATAGGTGTTAGATATCTTGAGAAAGAACCCTCAAAATTTCTGCTTGGGACAATGAGTTGTTTCAACCTCTTTTGCTAAAGGGGCCTTTTTATGGGCAGGGAATGATCTGGTTTCAACATGTGAGCTGCCTGCCCTCCAGCAGGTTGGGGCTTCCAGTAGTTTTTGAGACCTAAAAGTCATTCAACAACTGGGTTCAGAGCCCAATCTTAGGCACTGTAGCCCAGAAGAAAAGGATAGAAATGGGTAAATCCAAAAGAAAATAAACAGAAACTGGTTCCCACCCTTAGGAATGTTATAGCATAGAGAGATAAAGCCTCCATGCATGAAAAAGACTGGAGTGTGACTCAAAGGGGAAGGGAAAACCTAAGGCATGTAAGCACTGACATACAACATGACTAGAGTGAGGTGGTGCTCGGTTCCTTGACCCTGACCCTCCTGCTGTTCCAGAGGAGAAGAGTTTGAAGCATAGCTTTGAAGAAGGAAAAAGAAGGGAGGGACGCATTTAATCTGGGAGGAATGATGCATCTAGGGACAGGCTTGGTTGTACAGGCGAGGGTGAAAGCTGACCTTCCTTGCTAGAAGAGATAGTCTGTGTCTAGGAATTAGGAAGATAGTAGGTGTCTGCCTCTGCAAGAGATATGGGATAAGGGTGAAAATTCCAAAGATATGATCAATTCAATAAATCTTTATTAAGTGTCTACAATGAGCCAGGCACTGTGTGCCACATCATATAGAACTAGACCATCTCCCTCATTCTTCCCTCTCTTTCTTGTGCAGGGCCCCAAAGGAGCCCCAGGGAAACCAGGAAAGCCTGGAGAAGCTGGACTGCCTGGGCTTCCAGGTGTAGATGTGAGTATCAGAGCTTTTCTCTTTTGCCATTCCCATGGGGGCTCACTTCCCCTCCCCACATTCCTATCCTGTCCCAGAAAAGGCTGCTGGCTTTCCCTGTATGGAACCCAATCCCTTTGCTTGGGCCCCAAGATTTCTCAGAACAACTTCCAGGAGGGAGTTATAATTTCTTTTTTTCCCACTGCCCATTCATGCAGGAAAGCTGGGGCCAAATTACAGGAAGTCTCCAGATTTGAGAGTTGTTTGGGCTGTAACCCAAATAACCACTGATTTGTGATTGCTAGACAGATTGTTGGCAGGACAAAGAAGCACCATGATGTTCCTCTCCTTAGAAAGTTTGAAGCTGAGCCAACTCTTAATTATCCAGACAACAAGGTCTCAAAGGTCTATTCTAGCTCTAAATCCTGGGTTTAGATGCACAAGCCAGGCCTCTTTGTTACTCTCCCTCTTTCTTCCTCTCCCTGCCCATCATTGCACCATTTTGCCACTGATATTAAAGTGAAGAATCTTAAGGAATGTCTTCTCACTGATACCCTCATAACCTTGGTTTTTAGACTCCAAAAGGAACTATAAGTCCCTAAAGACAAGCAGTGTTTGTCTTGCACCTCTCCCTGTTCCGAGAGTGCCTTTTGATGGAAAACTGAGAAAAACTTATTTGTGTATGTGATATTTTGCATATGTTTATATAGAGGCAGAAATTCCCCTTCCCTCTCCTATCGCCTGCAGTACCATTTATGACAGTCAGGTCAGCATGGGCCTGGCCAGAAAAACTTTAAGTTGGAATGTTTGCTTGAATTGCAGCAGAGTCAGGAATTTTGGGAAGGAGATACTTTTACTTCCTGCTGTTTGGAGGTTTCTTTGGTGTTTAATTTTTAATGATAACATAGTATTCTGTCCCTCTTGTTTCCAGCTATGTACCAGAGTACTCTTCATGTGACTCCTCTCTTTTCTGCTTCTTCCTCAGGGTCTGACAGGTCAGGATGGGCCCCCTGGTCCCAAAGGCTCACCTGGAGAACGGGTAAGTTCCTGAAATGTTGATATGACCTTCCTATTTTGTTTTGTTTTTTTTTAATTTGTTTGTTCGGTGGGAGATGGGGAGGAGAACAGAAGTAGTCCCAGAGCATAGTCACTGGGCACAGAAGAGGTAACCTCATTCCTAATCACCCATGAAAGCCTTGAGCTATTACTTGACCCTGTGGATCCCAGAATATCTATAAAGGGCCAGGCTTTGGTTTATTTTGCTGCAGGGTTTGGGAATAAAAGTAACAAGACACATTTGTATAGCTCTTCAAAATTTTCAAAGCACTTTCCTGACAATGACCCTGTGAGGCAGGCAAGAAAGGATAGATATGGTTGCCTTCTTTATGACCACCAAGATCGCTAGCTCGTAGGAAGCCTAAGGCAGAGAAGGAAGGGAATAAGAAAGGAAACAGGAAGGCAAGCAGAAAGGAGACCCTCTTGGAGTAGAGAATGGAGGACAGCTTGCCCTCATAGCTTTGCAGAGCTGTCAGCCGGAGACACTTGATCTGGTGCCTTAGGATAGGATTTAACTATACTAGGATAGTTAAATCTGGAATCCTCCCTCTGTGTCTAGTTAGTTATATATGTACATTTCTCCATAGCCATTATGTATAAAAGTCATGTCCTTGGTCCTGACTGCCTCAGACCAAAGTCTTATTTTTATTGGCATAAGCCACTTGACTCTTGCTGATGAAGTATGCAGGATCTCTGGGAAGCAAGTCTGGGTTTAGCTTTGTTTCTTCAGCTTCCCAGGAATAAGCAGTGTATGGGGTTGGATAATGGGTACAGGAAAAGCCCAGCTTGCAGGCCTCCTAGAGGCACCAGCAGCTGCTGCCTTGGAGGACAGTTGGGAGGTCACAGTTCTATCCCTAGTTCTTCCCTTCATCACTAGGCAGTGACTTCACAATTGTGCCTCGCCTTAAATAAGGAATAGGTACCTAAAAAGAAGAATAAGGACTAGCCACGGGAAGGTGGGCAGCACTAGACTGCCACAAACAGTAAGAGCTATTTTTTAATTTTGAAAAAATACACATTTTTAGAGTTTAGTTCTGGACCTGTGATTTCAATGTTATTGGGAACTCCCAGGTAAGCAAATTCTCTACTGGGGTGGGGAACCTGAGCCCCGAGGCCACATGTGGCCTTCTAGGTCCTCAAGTGTGGCCTTTTGACTGAATCCAAACTTCATAGAACAAGATGTTCAGATCCAGTCAAAGGGTCACATGTGGCCTTGAGGCCACAGGTTCCCCACACCTGCTATACCAATACAGATCAGCACCATCTACACAACTCTTAGAGAGCTGCCTAAGAGGTTAAATGACTTGTCCCAGGTCACACAGTTAGGGCATGTCAGATGTGGACCTTGAACCTAGGTCTTCCTGGCTTTGAGGTCAGCTTTCTATTTACCTATGCCACACTACCTCTCTATTAAAAATAAATTTTTAAATGACAAAAAGATCATGTTCTCAGTGACCAACAAGTAACTTGTGATGAGTGGAGTTGCTGAAGGCTTAATGCATCCAAGGGATGTTAAAGGGTCACGGTTTTCAAGTCTTACCTGTCCCAGGTATGCTAAAAAGTCACATAGAAGTTAACAACTTTTTTTGGTGAATTAAACCTTATTTTATTATTAATTTATATTGTTTTATAAATGTTTTATCTGTACGGTTAGAGCTTCTAACTTCAGCTACAAGGATCTTTATCCCTCAGCCATTCTGTCCAAAGAAGCATCTGTGTATCGAATGTCATCTGTTGTGTGACCCTGGACAAGTCACTTCACCTCAGGACTCTTGGCAATATGAATTGCAGAGAAGATGCTCCCCTGTACTAGTAGACGGAATTTCCTCACCTTGGAGTCCTTGTACCAGTGAAATCACAGGTCTATTCCCTGTGCCTCCTGTATCTTAGAGATGACATCCCATAAACAAAAAATTAAGTGCACCAGAGAATCCTTTTAGGATTCCTAATTCCTCTGCTTTGTAAATTTGACTTTTCAGAGAATGAATTTGCTTAGATTGTTACTCATCTAATTAATGTGGGGAGAACAGAGATATGCAAAGAATGAGACAGTTCCCTTCAGGTCAAGCTCTAATCTTTGTACCAGTTGCTGGAGGAGCAAAGCTAAAAAGCACCGAGTGAATTGGATCTTAAGCAGTAAGGCGGTCAGCAGCCAGATTGCAAGCAGAATGGTACAGTGGACCAAACACTGACTCTGGAGTTACAGGACCTGGGTTCAAATCCCACTGCTCATGCTTACTACTTGTGTGACCCTGGGTCTTAGTTTCCAAATATATAAAATTGAGGAGATCAGACTAGAGATCTTTTCACCTATGATCCAAGGGGTGAGGGGAGAGTGGCCTGGGATTGGGGTGGGGGGAAAATTAGTTACAAGTAAGGAGTAAGATTGGGAGAAGGAGCTTGGAGAGGAGGTCTAGGAAGTTTATTCCCAAGTCACCAGAGATAATTACTTTCTTCTCCTGTTGGTTGGGGTGAGAGGGAGGCTGTCAGAGGGGCACAGTTAGGGAGAGGAGTTCTAGAATCATTTAGAAATGGGAACGCAGAAGAAGCAGGAAGTCATGTCTCCCTTTCATGGCTTATGGGGAGGTGCAGGGTTTGGGGCAGGGATGGGGAACTTGTGGCCTTGAGGCCACATGTGGTCCTCAAGGTCCTCAAGTACAGCCCTTTGACCGAATACAAACTTCACAGAATAAATCTCCTTAATAAAAGGATTTGTTCTATAAAACTTGGACTCAGTGAAAAGGCTGCACCCAACGACCTAGAAGGCCACATGTGGCCTTGAGGTCTCACCCTTGCTTTGGGGGAAGCTTCTTAGAGAAGAATCAGGGACTTGTTGAGGAACCCATGCCACCTCTGTACTGATCAGGATGTATCAGAAGCATGACTAGGGAACCAATGGGCTTCCCAGGAGTCCAAATTCTCACCATTTCTACACACACACACATACACACACACACACACACACACACACACACACACACACACACACACACACCCCATGTCTGTGGGACTGCAAACACTCATTTCCTTTCTTCTGGCTCCCTTTTACACAATCCTACACCCATACTCCATGCTCCAAGCTTTCCACTTTGCACTCTTTCACAGGAGCTCCCGTAAATACCTTCTCACTTGCACTTTGGGTCATACATGAAGGAGAGAAAGCAAACCCTATTCTAATTACCTTCTGAGCAGCTCTGCTTCCTGCCATCCAGCCTGGGCTGTCAAGAAGCATTAGCTGGACTAATTTCCTTTAGAAATAAATCTAATTCCCTCTAATGTCCCCACAAGGGCTCTCTAAGGGATTTCTTTCCCTTGCTTACAGCAGGAGTTCTCACTCAGGCCCAAACTTGCAGTTAACATGCATCAGGATGAAAATAATTTCTCATCCCATCCAGTTCAGAGGCTACCTTCCTAACCTCACCCACCCACACCCCCTTTACCACCACTACTTGGGCAGCAGATAGTCCTGGTGAAGACCAGGAAGCCCCTGATGGGAACCACTAAGGGGTGTCATGGAAAATGTGCAATGAGAGTGACTTCATTGATTTTGTGGAAGGATTGCAAATGTAAGTTCTGGACTAGGGGGGTTGGAGCTGCATCAGATGGAAGGAGTAGGAAGAAAGGGCAGCATCAGCGCAGGGGAATGTCTGGGTAGACGTAGGAGAGGTGTCCCAGGTTGCTGAACATGTGAATGGTTTTAAACTTTTGTTCAGTCATTTAGCAGGCATTTATGAAGTGCCTACCATGTGCTGGGGGTAGTTGCAAACTTTAGCAAAGATATAGCTCCTGCCTTCATCTAGCTTACAGTCACAAAGATAAAAGGAAAATCTCTAAGTTCTACTGCCATTCATTCATTCACTCAAGATATGGTGCCTAATCACCTGCCTACTTTGTGCCTTCTCTGACTAATGGGAAAACCTTAGGATGGAAGGGGCATCTGATGCGGATGGGATCTGAACCCCTAAAAGGAAAAAAAAAAACATGTCTTTGAAAGCAACCCTGAATTTTCCCATACATTTCAGTAGCCCAGATCACTGGTGCCTCCACCCAAGGCATCTGGCTCACCCCAGCCCACCTTGATTACTTAATTACTTACTCCGTAATCCCATCTAGATCCCTTCTCTGTTACCTCCGGATTACCCCAGGCTACTTGCCACTCCTTGATCCCTTCCAGATCTTCACACAGTCTTTTTCTTTTTTTTAACATTTAATTTATTTTCGGTTTTCAACATTCATTTCCATAAGATTTAAATTTTCTCCCTCTCCCTCCCCAAGATGGCATGCAATCTGATATGCACTCTACACATACATTCCTATTAAACACATTTTCACATTAGTCATGTTGCATAGAAGAATTATAAGGAATGGGAGAAACCATGAAAAAGGAAGCAAAACAAAACAAAACAAAGGAGAAAAGAATCTGCTTCACACCGTCTTTTTCTATATAAAAGTTTCAGTCCCATCATCATCAAATGCACAGATTGCTTAGGAATATCGCCCACCTAACTGCTGTTACAATAAAACCTCACTACTCTGATGGAAAGAAATCTTGAGGGGTTGAATTCTTTTGAGGCAGACCCACCCTGTACCTTTGCATTTTGGGATTCCTAGCACCCCACACCGCATCACATGCAGAGGTCATCTCACCCATTCTCCTGCATTCTTCTAGGTCTCCATTTTCAGCAACTTGGAAGTTATTTTTTTCCGAAGTTTTTCCCCTAGTTAACAACCATGAGAAACAAGAAAAATTGAAATTATCTACCTGTTTCATTTTGTGGTTAAAGTTAACCACTAAACATATAGTGACTTTGACAATGATGTTTCATTTCAGGGCAGGAATTACAAGAGCAAATTGTTTTCCAAATTACAGTTTGGGCTTCCAGGTTTAGCAAGGAGACAAGGAAGAACTGGAATCAGGACCCCTAGCATTGGGGGCTAGACTCCAAATTTTATTGAATAGTAGAGAACTGAAAGATAAGAGAAAGCCTGGAATTCAAAGGCTCTAGGTTCTAGGTTTGCCTTTGTCACTAACTATCAATGTCCTCTCAGGCAAGTCAACTAACATTTCTAGGCCATAGTTTTCTCATTTGTGAAATGGAGATGTCTGGCAGCTATGAGGACCAAATGAATAGTGGATGTGAAAGTCCTTTGGAAAATAAAACAAAAAGAAAAATGCCCAGATGTGACATGTATATCCCAGGAATAGGGAAAGGAATAAGCATTTATATAGTGCTTATTATGTACCTGGCATTGTGCCTCATGCTTTACAAATATTATCTCATTTGATCTACACCACAACCCTGGGAGGTTAGTGTTAATATTATGTCCATTTTACTGGTGAGGAAACTGAGGCAAACAGCAGTTAAGTGATTGGCCTAAGTAAGTATATGAGGCCAGATTTGAACCCAGATTTCCTGATTTCCAGGTTCAGTGCTCTATCCATTGTACTACCTAGCTCGATAGGCTGGAGATTGAGAGAGTTGACTTTTCCCTTGAAGTTTCTCCCCTTCTAACCTCCCTATCTGTGGAAGCTCTATCATCAACTAATGTTTTCATTCCACAGGGTAGCCTTGGACCCCCAGGACCTCCTGGGCTTGGGGTAAGTACTTCTTTCTTATTGGGTAGCATTTGAGGGAAGAGCTGGTGGAATGTTGGTGGGAGTCTTGGCCATAGTTAGCAGCTTCTTGGCAGCAAGACCATGTTAAGAGAAGTGAGCAGAAAATCTAGAGATAATTGTGTCCCTTTTGGAGGTTGCCAATTGGACCTACCAGAGTTTCCTAAGAGGCTGGACCTCAAAGACAAATGTCCAAGAGCTTGACCTCCTGTTGTTCTGTACTCCTGGGGAAGTCCACCAGAGCATATCCCCAGCCCCTGGAGGGGACCCACCCTGAATCCCACCCAATCTTTCCTCTTGACCCATTAGAACCATTCCCTAAATTCTGACTTTATCAGAGAGCTAGATAAGGAGCTATGTAACCTTTCAGCATGTAATTCAGCAATAATCTCTACCTTTTCTTTCCTGTTTGCAGGGCAAAGGACTTCCTGGACCTCCAGTAAGTAGAAATAGCTCAGAGGATTTGTTTATATTCTTGGTGACCCCTTCTCTCCCCCCAAACCCTAGTGCTATCTCTAAACAACCAGTGAAGACCAACCAAAGTCCCCAAATCCTTACATTAAGTCAACTAGTTGAATCTCTCAGTGACCAGAGCCCCAGAATTAGCTATCAGTTGTCCATCTGATGGGGTGATGGGAGTTAGACCCCTAAAAGGAAAAGACTATATCTCTGAAAGCAATCCAACCCCAGAACTTTCCCACACTGGTGGTTTGCCTGAGGCATCTGACCCATCCCAGTCTACCTAGCAACTCAATCATCCTGTTAACTGCCCTTTCACTGTGGCCCTCTGACCACTTAACTCCTTTGATTGTCTGTACCTGGTCCCTGCCAGGCTACTTGCCATTCCTTAATCCCATCCAGATCGTCTCACTTTTTTGTAATATGAATTATATATACTTTTTTGTATATCAATACCAATCTTATTCCCATTAAGTTGCAGATTCCCTAAAAATCTTGCCCACTTCAATTGACATTATAATCAATCTCACTACTTTGACTGAAAGAAGGCTTGAGTGGCTGAATTCTTTCCAGGCAGACTATGCTGTACCCTTGTGTTCCAGGGCTTTCAGCACTGCAAACTGCAACATATTCAGTTCAGTTCCTGCTCCAAAGAGAGCGAGAGAAGGGACTAAGTTGGTGTCTCTCTTGCAGAGGTTCAAAGACCTGTAGCCTGTTTGCAGTTCCCATCTAACCTGATGCCTTTGAGCAGAATAATCAAAATGAATAAATAAACATTTTCATTTATTTATTTGTTTGTTTTGATTTTGTTTTGTTTTTTTCAAAAAAGCTGGTACTATTTACTTTTTTCCCTGTAGTTTTCATTTTTGATTTCTTGAAACAGAGCTTTGAAAAGACAAGTTTTTTTAAAAAGCTCATTGTGTTTTAAATGGAACTACTTTACTAGCTTTTAAACCCAATCACTATGGCTTTTATTGAATGGCCAATAATATCCCCAACCCAAGCCTCAGTGGCTCATTGTTTAGGTTTTGGTGGTTTAGAATGAGTGTAAATAGCAATTATCTTCTGTTCTGGCCAGAAACTCAGAGGGTCTTCTCTTCCCAGACTGATATCTTTGTAATAGTAAATTGGGCCATCTTTTCTCTCAACTTTTACCTAGCCTTTAGTTGCTGAATGAGTGTGGCCTCAAACAAACTGGGGAAGGGCCTCAATTTAGAAAGGCCAAGGTCACTCCCTGCATTCTGGGCCATCACCAGTTGTCTTGACTTTTATCTTGCCACTTCAATGACTCTAAAAGAGAGAGTGAGGCTGAGGACTTTTCAAAGCTCTGTCTCACTTAAATCCAATTAACAGGCAAGTCAAGGCATCACCTTCATGATATCATTGGTCATCTTCAAGAATGAGGGAGGAACAAAACAACAGCCATCACTTGGGGAGACTTTATCTATTACCTTCCCCCCTTTTTACCTCCCCCAGGCCTGGCTGTCCTAGAACCCATCCAAACCCTTTGAGAGAAGACTCATCACCATGGTGGTGAAGACCCCTCTTTCCCTCTTTCTTTAAGCCTTTGCCTAAGATGCTTACTGCTTACAGGACTTGAGTCAGATAGTCATCAATAACTTCATTCCTTCTTAGGAGATGGAGTTCTACCAGAACTCATCTGACCTACCTCTATTCCCTGCAGTCATCTGACCTGCTGATATAATCTGTGGATCCCTCAGACTTTCTAGCTGCCCCAAGGGAACAACCTTAGGACTTCCAGGCTTTTCCATCTCCCTGTCTATAGTTGAACTTTCTTTTATGTGCTGTCTCCCTTAATTACATTGTGATCTCCTCAGTGCTTAACACAGTGTTTGGCACATAGTAAGCACTAAAGTGGTTTTTTCACTATTCATAGTTCCCTAAGTACAGCTCCAGATTAGGGTCCCTAACCATGTCCCCCTAATCCCCATAACAAACAGAAGACTAGAGCTGAAAGAAGCAAGTCCTGACATATTTGCTTTTCTCTTTCTCCAGGGTGAGGCTGGACTGAGTGGCCTCCCAGGAGGAAATGGAGTCCGTGGACCCCCTGTGAGTGACTACCCTGGGGTTAAACTATGTTGATATTTCTGGGTTAAACTAATATTTCTGTACCATGATGATAAATATTTATAGGTTAGCCATTTCATAAATACACACACACACATATATACTCACACATACACATAACATGATCCCTATTTTAGGGGACCAGACGCGATGCTACCAATCCACACATGTATCATCAAAAAACCTGTAGGTGCTCATTGTTCATGGTGCCTGGTTGGGTTGGGCTGGATGCAGGACAGAGAGGGTGGCATAAATCCAGTCCCTTGACTGTATATTGTTCATAGTTTAAGAGCTATGCTGATGCAAACACAACCCTAGAAAACAACCAGCAAAGCAGAAACACCATCCTGAACCCTGAATGTGAGTGAGTGAGACAGATGCTCAAGTTGGGAGGGAGGCCCGTGAGGAGCTATATCAGCCTGCTGTTGGAACAGGGACAGGATGGACTGGGGAAAGGGGCACTGGGGTCATTATTAGAGGGAATTTTCATCATTGCTTGTCTTTCCCAACCTCAAAGTGACAGTTGTCACCTTTTCTGAGCCATGTTTCTTCCTCTTCTTAGGGACCATCTGGACTCCCAGGGCTACCTGGTCCCCCAGGCCCCCCAGGACCTCCTGTAAGTACTAGCACCGACTTGCTAAGAGCAAAGAAAGGTCAGGGATTTCATGGTCAAGGGTGGAGGATTTGAGAAAGAGATGGACAAAAGAAAAGGTTAATATTGGGATGGGTCCAGAATCTCTTCCTTCTGCTAAGGCCAAACTTTTAGCCAAAGAGTTGTGTATTAAGTTCCTCAGACTCCAGGAAAGAAAAAAGATTAATTCCTAGGAGAGGATAAGCCCTGAAGCAAAGGGATTGTCTGGAATGTCAGAGGTAAGATCTCTCCTAATTCAACCAGACCTGTCCTTCATTTACCCAGTAATTCATACAACATTTATTGAATACTTGCTATAATTCAACACAAAGAGCTGTGTCCAGGAGTTTAGGCCATGTGCATTCCTTCCTCTCAGGAATGATTTACAGGCAGAATCCTGAGGCCATATATCCAATTGACCACAGGAACATTCCCTATCTTCTGCCCTTACCAGGTTGTCTGCTCTGGTCTGTCTCTGATGCAAAGCATGAGCTGGATTTTCTTCCCTTCATTTGCAAAATGGGAAAGGTTTATTAAGTAGCTCCTTGTGTTGCTCCTTGGCAAGGACTATGGGATGTGATTAGAAAGATTTTGCTTTATCCCCATTCTCCAGCGAAGGGGTTCTGAGCTTTTTTTATTTTTGTGATATGGACCCCTTTAGCAATCTAGTGAAGACTCTGGACTTCTCAGAATTATGTTTTTAAATGCATAAAATAAAACAAAGAAAACAAATTAAATTGAAATACTATTATCAAAATATATAAATTTTTAAAAGGCATTTTCACGGGCCCCAGGGTAAGACCTTTTGCTCTAGAGGAAATTCCTGGCAGACAACTGCTTTACTATACCACTATTCCCCTTAGGAAGACAGCTCTGTGAATATGGGCTTAAAAGCTTTCATTTATTTTCTTGTACTATAATTAACCCTGGATACCTAGAGAGTAGAGGGTGCCACATTCAGAGTCCCCCTGCTTGTTCCTATTTTCTCTTTGATCAGAAGGTGCTAGAAGGTCCTAGCTTGAGACTTCATCACTCAACCCACTAATCATTGAATAAGAACTTACTGGCATTCACTGGGCTCGTTCTAGTAGGCATTATAGGGAGCCCTGTAGTAGGCACTGTGGCAGCAGATCAGTGAGTAGAAGAGGTTGGTCCCTCTGATTGGGGAGTTCATAATAAAACTGGGAAGGCAGAAAGCAGATAAATGGGGCCATGTTGAGCATAATTCCAAAGTCCTCAGGTCAATCTCTAGTGGAAATGGAGAGTGAGACGAAGAGGGAAGGATCTAAATGCTTCAGTTGATGCCCTAAAACTTTTTTGATTTCAGGGACATCCAGGGGTTCTTCCTGATGGTGCTGGTGACCTCCAGGTAGGAATTTTTTCTTTGTTTTCTAGAAGGATTGATTTGGGCCTAGGTAAATAGTCCTCAGAAACCAAGAGACAGAGAGGCAAATGGAGAGGGCCAGGCAAGGAGTCCTTGATTTTATTCTTGATTCTAACCCTAGCTCAGTCATGCAATTGTGGACAAGTGACTCAGTATCCTTAAGTTGTTGTTGTATGTGTTTTTTTTTAACTAATCTGGGGAATGGAGAGGATGTTGTCTGCCTTTTCTCAAAGAGAATCAGTAAGGCTGAAGAATTTGAGGGTGGTTATAAAATGCTTTGAGGCCCCCCGAGAAAAGAGGAAGCTGAAATGTATCATGCTTACTGAAGTCTGCACTGTTTGTAAGGCTGTATTGAATACTTCTTGCAGAAAGTTACTCACCTGGAGTAACAATATATCAAGAAAAGAGGATATAATGTTGCGTTCAAACATTCTCTAGCTCACACCGGGAGAAAGGTGGGTTGGAATTTAACTTGCAAGGTTGGATTAAACATACGGTCTCTGGGCCATCCTGCACAGGTCTTGAGGATTGCCAGATACTAGTATGGGCCATTCTTACCTCAAGGTGGCTAGGTTGCATGAGGGACAGACAGAGCACTCAACTAGAACAAGGAAGGCCTGATTTTAAATCCTGCTTCATTCACGTAATAGCCATGCAGTCCTGTCACTTAAACTTTGAGTCCTCAAGCGTGCTCATCTATAAAATGAGGACTTGGACTAGATCAGTGGTGTCAGAGTCATCCAAATAGAAATGGGCCACCAAACCATACATAATCATCCCTGCAGGCCACATATTGATTTGAGAACGCATTAACAGTATTTATGTTCTATTGTGTTTTTATTTTGTTAAATATTTCCCAGTGACATTTTAATCTGGTTCAGGTTGCAGGCCATGGTGTTTGATACCTGGAATAGATGGTCTGAGAGGTTCTTTTCAACTCTAAATCTATGATCCTATAAGTTTGTCAGCTTGTGTCAGTGACAGAAAATGGCTTCCATTATCCCTGCCCCCGCTGCAAACTATTTCCAGCTTCCCTTTGAAAAGCCTCAATTGGCAGCACTGCTGTTTATGACAACATCTGTTAACACCTCACTTCTGTGTATTTTTAAAAAATTGGGGGGGGGTGGACAGTGTGCTTTTTTCTGCTTTTTGAGAGCCAAAAATAAAGCATGTCAGTTTCACCTTTTCAAAGAAATGCAGTCAGCCTTTTGGTGGCAGAACTGAGTTCATCTTATTTGAGGACTTCATAGCTTCTCTTCCTGGGCCTCCCCTTTGAACTTCTAATTAGCCTGACTGCTTTGTACTAAAGAGAAAGAGGCAGGCTAGCCTGATGGTTATTGCAATAGTCGCCTGTGGTAGGAAAGGCAACTAGTACTGGATTTGGAAACAGAAGACTTCAGTTCTGCCCTGATGCATACTACCAACCATTTAGGGAAGGAGGGGAAAAGAATAAATATTTAATTTATTAAAAAGGGAACAAATTAAACTAAAAGGGAATAAATTAAATAAATGTAAAAGTGAATAAATAAATAAAACCTACTATGTGCCAGGAACTATGCTAAGCACTTTACAAATATTTCATTTGATCCTTACAACAAGGCTTTGAGGTAGATGCTACTATTATCCCCATTTTACAGTTGAGAAAATTGAGGTGAACAGGGGTCAAGTGACTCACCCAGTGTCACATACTTAGTAAGTGTATGAGGCGGCATTTGAACTCAGATTTTTCTGACTCTAGGTCCAGTACTCTATCTACTGTGCCACCTAGCTGCCTCAGTTCCCAGTAACAAGTCTTGTGATAGTTACTTGTTGAGCAATGTACTTCTTGCAATACCTACCTCTTGTCATTGGTAGGGGAGGACTTTTAAAATTTAAAGTGTGACAGAAATGTGAGCTATCATTGTCAGAAAGGCCTGAGGTTGGGTAATAGGATTTTCATCCCGGTTTTGATACTAATTTGCTCTGTGTGTTTTGGAATATTGTCTTACCTTCAGTTTACTCCTTTGAAAAATGGAGATGTGTCAGAGACTGCTTGAAGGAAGTAGGTATGTAGCTACAAATGGAAATTATGTGTCCTGAGAAGGTTTTGGGGGAATGCACTTTAGGTAAAATCATATCATTGTTTTAAATGTGAAGAGAGCTTGCCATTTTCAAGAACTAGGAGTCCCTTGGTGAATTGAAAAAATCCTTTTGTAAAGCAAACACTGACTAGCTACCATCTTGACTGATCTTGAGAATTTAGATGTTCAAATAATGGGTTTTCTTAAAGTGGGGTCTGTCTGTACGTACCATGAAAGACAGGAAAAAAAGGAAAGATTATTGTTATAAATATACTCACATTGTCTAGGAATAAACAATACTCATTGGGAAGCCAGGAGTGTTTTAATTATATTTTACATTTATTCGGTCTGAATAAATGAGTACATCCCCTGAACAGAGTAAAGGGAGTACAAGGACTCAGATGCCAGTCTTTTTATTGATTCCCAATTTGAATCTCCTGCTAGGCTCTTCATTGGCCAGCTGCAACCCCCTGACTGCCTATGTCATGCCCTCCTCAAATGGTTCGTTTGAGCATGCGTACAAGCCTCTAACCTTTCACAGGACCAGAAGCCTGGTCTTTACTAGATCACAGCTGATTAGAACTAGTTCTGATCAGTCACCTGACTTACATTCTGCTAAAGCTGTGGGGAGGGTGGGCCAGGGATACTTTCAACTCTGTGGAAACAAAACTGCTTCCACCATTTCTCACAGTTATGAATATAAATCCTTCTACTCCATCTAATGAATTTCTTGCTCACTGATCAGAGCCCAGTGGATATCCTGTATTTGCTCCCATTTTTTGTCATTTTTGGGTCTGAACCTTGACTAGTCATCAAGGCAGCTAGGTGGTACAGTGAATAGAGCACAGAGCCTCTACTCAGGAAGACCTAAGTTCCATTCCAACCTCACTAAGTGTATGACCTGGCAAGTCACTTAACTTCTGTCTGCCTCAGCTTCCTCAACTGTAAAAAGATAATTATAGTACTTACTTCATATGATTATTGCAAGGATCAAATGAAATACTATTTGTAAAGTGCTTAGCATAGTTCCTGAACATAGTAAGTACTTAATAAATGTTTGTTCCCTTCCTCCTTGGTGGAAAGTCAAGCTTCTGTATTCAGATCAATACTGTAATTACTTCTGGACAGGGTCTATCAAAGAATTCTTCCATTGCTGCACTCACTACTGTAACTCCTACTATTCCTCTCTACAAGTGTTGCCTCCCCCATTAAAATGTAAGATCCTTGAGGGTGGGCACTGTCTAGCTTTTTAATTTGCTTCCTCCATGTTTAGCTCAGTACTTGGCATATATTGGCATTTAATTTAATTTTAATTAAATTGGCATTTAATGAATATTTTTCATCCATTCATCCATCCATCCATCCATTTATTCATCTTAGAAGTAGCCTTTCTGTACTGATTTCCTTTGTTATCCTGACTGTGGCTCCATGATATTTGAATTATTTCTTTTTGGCTGCTTGCACTATTTTCTCCTTGACCTGGGAGTTCTGGAATTTGGCTATAACATTCCTGGAAGTTTTAATTTTGGGTTCTCTTTTGGGAGGTAATCAGTGGATTCTTTCATTTTACCCTCTGGTTCTAGAATATCAGAGCAATTTTCCTTGATAATTTCTTGAAAATGGTATCCAGGCTCTTTTTTTGATCATGGCTTTCAGTAGTCTAATAATTCTTAAATTATCTCTCCTTGATCTATTTTCCAATGAGATATTTTACATTTTCTTCTATTTTTCATTCTTCTGATTTTATTTTATTGTTTCTTGATGTCTCACAAAGTTATTAGCTTCCACTTGCCTAACTCTAAATTTTAAGAAATTATTTTCTTTATTGAGCTTTTATATCTCCTTTTTCATTTGGCTAATTCTACCTTTTAAGGAATTTTTTTCCTTCAGTGAAATTTTGCATTATTTTTTTTTCCATTGGGCCAATTCTGCTTTTCAAGGCATTTGTCTTTTCATTGGATTTTTTTGCCTTTTACTACTTTGGCATATACTATTTTTTAAGGTGTTGTTTTCTTCAGTAATTTTTTTGTGTGTGCCTCCTTTACCAAGGTGTTGACTCTTTTTTTCATGATTTTCTTGCATCACTCTCACTTCTCTTCTCAATTTTTCCTCTACCTCTCTTACTCGATTTTTAAAATTCTTTTTGAGTACTTGTGAGTCTCTTATGAGTCTAATTCATATTTTTCTTTGAGGCTTTTGATGTAGCACTTTTGACTTTATTGTCTTTTTTTGAGTTTGTGTTTTGATCTTTCCTGTCACCATAGTAACTTTGTATATAGTCAGTATTTTTTCCTGCTATTTGCCCATTTTTCCAGTCTGTTTCTTGATTTTTAACTCTATGCTAAGGTTGAACTCTGCTTCTGGAGTAGAGGGGTGCTATCCCAAGTTTCAAGTTTTTTGTGGGAATCTGTAAGTTTTCAGTTCTTTCAAGGTGATATGATCTCGGGAGTGGTGTGTTTACTACTCTTCTGGCCTGTGCTGTGGTCTGTGAGAGACCACAAGCACTCTTTTCTATCCTGAAATTGTGAGCAGGGTCCTACCTCCCCTGTGGCCACAAACTATAGTATGTTAGTGCTCCTCCTTGCCTTGGCACTAAGACCCAGGACTGTGACCCAGATTCAAGTATGGGCAAGGCAACATAGTCCTGCCCCCAGTGCCAAGAAAGGAGCCACTATAATCTCCTTCTGACCCATTGTCTGACCCCCTTACTGTCTGTTGGCTGAGAGGTACAGAAACCACCACTGGAGCCACTGATTCAGTAGCCTTGTCAGCAGGCCTTCTCCTCCTGGTTTGCTGGGAATCAACCTGCACTGGAATAAGCTCCATTCTCATTTAGGTGCAACAGACCTCTCCTGCCAACCTTCTAAGTTGTCTTGGGCAGGAAAATTGTTTCACCCAGTCCTTTTGTGGGTTCTGCTACTCCAGAATTTGTTTTGAGGCATTATTTAAAGTTGTTTAGAGGAGCTTTAGGGAGAGCTCAGGTCCCTGCCTTTTTGAAGCCATCCAAGCTCTCAGGCCTTTGATTCAAATTTGCTCTTCACATCTTCCTGCAGTCAATAAGGGATTGAGAAGAAAAATTTCTGATCCTAGATCTCCTGTTCTCTTGCAGTGTCCAGCTATCTGCCCACCTGGACCACCTGGGCCCCCAGGAATGCCAGGATTCAAGGTAAGCCCATAGTTCAAAGCAAGAAATACAATTACTGGGTGTCACAGACCTGACTTTGGAAGCAAGATTTAACCTTAAAGAGTCAATAGGGAGCCACTGTAACCTTGCAAAGCTATCCCATTCACTTCTAGTGTTTGTAATGCTGGGATGTAGTCATCCAAGATAATGTCAGCTCTTAGAGGGTAGGGATTTTTCATTTCTTCTTTTTTTCTTTTCTTTTATCTTGTTATTTCTTTCTCTTCCTTCCTTCCTTCCTTCCTTCCTTCCTTCCTTCCTTCCTTCCTTCCTTCCTTCTTTCTTTCCTTTCTTTCTTTCTTTCTTCCCCCCCCTTTCTTTTTGGTATCCCTAGTCAAGAGAGAGTGTTGGAGTCAGGAAGACCTGGGTTCAAGACCTGTTTGTTTGGAATGTTCTTTAGTTTGTATGGAATACTGGACATAGACAAATTATGTGATCCTGGGCAAGACACTTAACCTCTTAGTGCCTCAGCTAACTCTCTATTGCAGATCAAATGTTGACCTGCATTGGTAGAAAGAGTTGCCACACTAGGAATCCCCAAACACTATCAAAAACACACCAGCATCAACATACTGCTCCCCCCCAAAGATACCCAACACAATACAATGGCTTACACATAGTAGGCACTATAAAAACATCTATTTAATTGAATTGTTGAATCTGACAAGTGCAAGCCTCTGGTTTACTGCCATTTGGCTAGAACAAGGTGTAAGGAGCTTTTGAGGTTGAAATGAAACTGGTTCTGTGTCCAAGAACCGTGTTCCCCATCCTGACCCCCTTTCACATGCAACAACTATTTTTAAAGCAGTTTTTATTACCAAGTGGATCTCTAGCAAGTAGCAAAGCTAAAGTCCAATTATTTAGTCACCCAGAGGAAAGGAGAGCTAAGGTGACATAGGGGAAAAGAACAATGGTCTGGAAGTTTGAAAAACAGAGTTTTACCACTAATAATTAACTGGACAACCTTGAACTAGCCATTTAATATTCATGGTTCTCATTCTCATCATCTTTAAAGTAGGGATACATTCAGGCTATGGTTACTACAGTTGGTTTTTTGTTTGTTTGCTTGCTTTTACTGTATGATATTCTCTAGGGCTTGGCTTCAGATGGAGGACCCTCCATTGCCAGAGCCCTTCTGCTCTGACTCAGTCAGAAACTGACATACAGCTCTAGGGTATACTGAAGTCCTGGGACCTAGGAAGTCTGACATGTTCTTTATCTTTTCTGCTCTCAGGGACCCACTGGTTACAAAGGGGAGCAAGGAGAAGTTGGGAAAGATGGAGAGAAGGTAAATGCCACTGAATTGTGTTTATCTATCATTGAAGAAGAAAGAAGACTGCCCCTGTGGACAACAGCACAATGGGTTTGCTCGGGGCAGGGGTTATGGTGACAACATAATTTCAGTGTCCAGGCTCTTTAAGAAGTTTTTGGTATGGGGCACTGAGATAGGCATACAAAAATGACTCATTGTGGCTCCTTGTCTTCCACAAACTCATAATCTCAAGCAGAAGACATAGGCATTGCAGAATAGCAACTAAACAAATTCATGTCCCATATATATGAGGGTGAGTACATTTTGATACGAAAGTGAACATCGTGGTGTGTATTTGGGGTAGGGTGAGACAGAACAGCCACAAAAGGACTCAACCTGGGCCTGAAGGGATGCAGGTGTGTCAGATAAATATGTGACTATGCCCTTTCTAAGTTAGCAGTGATCTTCATTGCAGGGTGATCCTGGTCCTCCAGGGCCTGCTGGTATCGCTGGAACCATTGGTCTACAGGTAAGAACTGGGGAAGGTTTAAGTGCGATGGCCTGAAGGGTGGAATTTAACACAGCTTAAGCTGGGCCCAAAATTAGGTCTCTCAGCTCCTTCTACTCTCCACCTCCCAAGGGTCTCTCTAGCCGTGACTGCTATTTTAACCAATTATACTAATTTGTAAAATTTGTCAAACATTGCATCAAAGAAAGAGCAAGTAAACTATTTGTGAATTGTGTTGTTGTTTAGCCTTTTATTTCAGAGACTGATTGCATGAAAAAAACATCTCTGCATCAGTTACAGCTATTGGCACATGAAAATATATTTCCCATGTTCTCATGCCCAGTGTAAAATTTGAGACTTATGGAAATTCAAAGATACTTTCACTTTCTGGTTAGTACAATCAAGGCAAAAGTTTTTATTTAAACAAATAGTCTCAGGAATTACAGACTAAAAAGAACCACAATTCATGATGACCTTCTTCCTCCACCATAGTTATTAGACAGTATTAGTATGCTTTGTTGGACAATGCTTAACCAAAAGAGTTCCTTCAATGACTTGGCTTCTTTCCTGAATAAGAAAACCCTTCCCTTCAGCACTTGCCCCAGCCTGAGAATAATTCCCTGCTTTCAAAACTCTTCATGTGGCCCTGAGCCAAGTGACCTTTGCATAATTTTCAATCTTGCAGCTGCAAAAGCAACAATTTATTCAAGATGGCCCCATGCAAAATTTCTTGCCCTCAAGGTCTCCTTGTTTAAAACCTGGCAAATGTCACAATCTGTTGCAATTCTTTTTTCCCTAGCTCTTCCCTATGTCCTCTTCATTTAACTTGGTCCCTTCAGTTTTATCTACCTCCTTTTTCCCACAGGGCCCTAGGGGCTTAAGGGGACTGACTGGTGCACTGGGGCCACCTGGAGATCGTGTAAGTACAGCCTATTTCCTACTTTCCCTTCATCAGCACTAAGCTGATGGTATCCTGCCCTATACCTTTGACTCTTTTTCCATAGGGGTGATTCCAAAGAATGGTCTCAGAATATGAAGGAAGTCCAGTTTCCTACTTACTTAGTACAGGATTCTCCTTTTTCATATGATTGAGAAATAGCAAGTTGTTTAATTTGCCTAGAATATTGGATTCATGAAAAGACTGTAAGGAAATAAGGCTAGAAAGACAAGTTGAGGCCATCTTATCATAGGCTTTGGATGCCAGCATCATCACTGAATCTCAAAGTTGTAGGGCAACTCAGAAGTCACTTGACAAAAGTATATCTAAATGGCCACTTTTCAATAATAGCCTCAACAAATCATCATCCAGAATCCACTTCAATCCACTTCCAGTGGTGAGGAAACTACAGCCTCCTGAGAGGCCCATTCCACTTTTGGATGGCTCCAATTGTTAGTAAATTTTTCCACGTATTGAGCCTACATCAACTTTTCTGCATTTCTACACATTGTTCCTGTTTCTGGCCTCTGAGGCCAAGGAGAACACAGCTACTTCCTCTTCCACAGTGGCACCCTGCAAATTCTTGAAAGAAATGATCATGTTTGCCCACCTCCCTCCAGCCTAAACATCTTCTCTATTCTAAGCTAAAATCACCAGTTCTTGCAACTTATCTTTATGGGGCATGTTTTCCTGATTTTTCAGCATTCTAGCCACCTGCCTCTGGAAATGTTCCAACTTGTCAATGTCATTCCTAAAATGTAGCACCCAGAACTATATGCAATATTGATTGGGTGGTAAGCAGTTGCTAAAGGTTTTTGAGAAGGAGCATGTTATGCTTATAGCCATGCTTTATAAATGTAGGATGGATTAGTCAGTCATTATACATCTATAAAGCACCTACTATGTGCCAGGCACTGTGCTAAGTACTGGGGATACAAAAAGAGGCAAAAGTCAATCTGTCTTCTCAAGGAGCTTACTATCTAATGGGGAAGATGACAAGGGAACAAATATATATAAACAAGTTATATACAGGATAAATAGGTTATGATTTAAAAAGGCTCGACCTTAGCTTTGTAGAGGAGGTAGGATGTAAAGGATCATAGATCTAGAAGAATAGGTAGGGACCCCAGAGGCCATCTGTTCTAGCCCCCTCATTTTAGAGGGGAGGAGGCTGAAAGTTTAGTGACTTACCAATGTCACCCAAGTGGTAAGTATCTAGGTTGGGATTTGAACCTAGGTGCTCTCACTCCAGAGCCAGTATTTATTCTAGATTTGTTTCTTGAATATAGATTAAGGAAAACAATAACAGCATTTATAAAGTGTTTATTATGTGCCAGACACTGTGTTAAGTGCTTTAAAATGATTCTCATTTAATCTCCACAACAACCCTGGGAGGTAGGTGCTATTATTATCCCCGTTTTACAGATGAGGAAACTGAGACAAAGAAAAGTTAAGTGACTTGCCCAGGGTCACACAGCTGTAAATGTCTGGGGTTGGATTTGAACTCAGATATTCCTGACTTCAGGCCTGGCAATCATTAAGGTATACCTTAAAAACATAACATACTACTTCAGTCCTAGTAATCTATTATTAGGAGGGGGAGAGCTATTTGTAGAGCCAGTTATAGTGCAGAATATACCAGGAATGTGCTCTCTACCCCTGGGAGATTTATAGTGAGGGTATAGCCCTGAACTGGGTCCCTTATTGGGGAAATTCAGTGTGAGTGAAGGTCTCCCAGCTACACAGTGTTGCTCTGGTCAGAGATTCAGTATCCCCTTAATGTATGGATCTTCTTTACAGGGACCAATTGGCTTCCGAGGGCCCCCAGGAGTTCCAGGACCGCCTGGGAAAGTTGTATGTATAATTCTGCATATCAAAGGGCTATCTCACTCTGCTTCTTCCACCCCATGTTCTCAAACCCCAGGATTTGCTTCCAGTACTTTAACAATCCCTCTTTTCCCCCATCAAAAGTGAGGTTAGAATCATCAGCCTGTCCTGGAAACTTCTACATAAAATTCATATTCAAACTGGGTATCACAGATGTGAGGATTAGCATCAATAGCTTATCTTGGGTCCAGAGATAGAATTGAGGGTCATCAGAGCTCTCTCCCTGTCTGAAGGTTGATTCCAGACCTGTAGGTTTTGATGGAAATGGTCCCTGGGCTGGCTAAGAGTTCCTCAGGTGTCCTAGCTACATACCTAATGTATTATTATGAGGAGGAAACTATAAGGTCAGTTCCCATTCCTCCTCTCTCCTATTCTTTCTTTCCTTTCTCATCCCCACGCAGGGGCAAACCAAAACACTGCCCCAAGCTGGTTCTTTCAATGAGACAGAATAATATTATGGTGACTGTTTTTACTCATATTCATTCTGGCCTTTATAAAGTATAACAGTAGCCAAGTAGGTTGCATTGAATCAAAGAATTTCTGCTTAAATGACAGGTATCCAGATGTAGTTGTAGAATATTGCTCCCTTGAATTTGGCCTGAACACACACACACACACACACACACACACACACATACATCATTTTCCAACATATTATAATCACCTTTTCAGAGCCTCTGGTGATGTGACCAGAGGTAAAGGGTACCTTCTCAACTGATAATGGTGTGTAATGAATATGCAAATTTTGTAAAAATGTTTAACTGTAGTTATTGTTATTAACACGATTAATATCAATAAACTATTATCATAAAAGTCACATTTAATAAAAATGTTACTATGAGTGAGTAATATCATTATTAAGTGTCAATACTACCTAAGATTACAATGCCTGATCATGTTAATATCACTACCACTTTTTTCATTAAAAAAATTTCCCTTCTATTTCCTTCCCTTCCCTTCCAGTCCTCCTCTGGTCTTTCATCATGGTCTGGTGGTGACCTTGGGTTTTCAAAGACCATGCCAGGGAATCACAGTCTTTGATAGGTCTTCCCGGTATAGAACAACTGTAAATCTTGGCCCAGTGACAGACTGCATGTCTTTCTTCTGAGGACCAGCCTAGCTAAATTCACTTAGTTGGATGCAAGATGCTGCATTTTTCGGCATAGAAATTTAAAACCATCTATAAAGGTTTGGGAGATTTGATTTGGTGAAGAGGATTAATTTCCATGCTGATGAAAACAATGGTTCTGGAAGTATCAAAATATTATTTATGGTTATCATTAATACTCACAGTAATAGTGTTACTGTTACTACTGACTCCTATTTGAACTCATGGTAATGTTATTATCACTGCTGATAATGTGTTGATTACTGACTATAGACTGAGAATTGTAAGGGACTCATAAAAACCTCAGTTGTAGCTACCAGGGAGCTACCAAAATTATACCATTCTCAATGTGTTTTAACAATCTTCTCTACATTAAATTTCCCAGAAAATAATCTTTGTCTGTGTCTCAACTTTCAGGGAGATCGAGGAGAGAGGGGACCAGAAGGATTCCGTGGGCCCAAGGGTGACCTCGTAAGTTAAATGAGAAATCCATTTTTCCAGTGTCATGATAAGCCTCAGGATTTGTGATTTCTTACCAGCTGAGTTTTGCACTGATTCCTCAAAACAAATCAGTTCTTTGCAGGCTCTTAAAAAAGATTTCAAAACTCTCTATTGAGTAATGCAATAATGCTCTGTACTTAGGGTCTAAGGATGATGCTTTTGACTCACCAGTATAACATTCACTCTGAGTGATTGGGTTCCCCCCCCCCACCCCCGCAACTTCCTCACCAGTTTGGAAGGACTACATGGAATATTGTACACACTCTCTGAATCTAGTAACCCTCATAAGACAGTAAGACTCATTAAGCCTTGGTTTACCATGCACCCCTGAGTAAGGAAGTGCATGGTAGCCATGAGACAGAGTAGGACTAGTTTTCCTGGGAAGGGACTGGATTCATGACCTTGGCCTCATTTGGTTTGTACTCAGGTTTGTACATATGGCTTCATTAAAGTCAAAGCTAACTGGTTATGTTCGAAGATACAGTGATTATATTCTATGTTATTCTATTATATATTATTGTTAGGAGAGGGAAAGCTATTTAAGCCAATTGTAGTGTAGAATATGCCAGGAATGCCCTCCCTACCTGTGGGAGATTGATATTGAGAGTATAGGCCTGAACTGGATCCCAACTCAATGTGAATGAAGATCTTCCAGTTGTATAATGTTTCTCTGGCAAGAGACTCAATATCCCCCTAATGTATGGATCTTCTTTACTTGTTTGACTGTTTATTTGGTTATCTAGTGATCAGTAATTTGCTATGTGTTTTTTTAGGGCAGGCCTGGTCCCAAAGGATTACCTGGAGTAGCTGGGCCTATTGGAGAACCTGTAAGTCCCTTTCATTTCAGTAAAATAGTCACGGTCTTGCTTTACATTCTGGTGCCAGCATAATTATTTTATTTTCTGTAAGTAATACCCTTTCAAAATAACTTTAAAATATGAATATAAATTAGGCCTATTCTGGACTTAGCCATTTTATTGTATTTTGAGCTCAGAAGTCACAATGAAAAAAACGTTCTGGGGACTTTCAGAGTAGTATTTCTTGAACATGGATTATGGGGGTTGGGGTACAGGAGAAGTGGGGGAATGCTCATGAGAGTAATTCAGAGGAGGAAAGTGCCATGGAAGTGGGCTACCTCCTCTCTGGAATTGTACCAATGCCGTCAACTCCACCATTCTTTCTCTTTGCTCTCTTTCCTGTTCTTTCTTCCCCTTCTCTTACTATCTCCTTCCATTGCTTCTACTCCAAATGTGTACTTAACCATAAGCCTATGAAGGCACGTGCTTGGCTGGGTCTTCTTTTTGCTATGTGATCGTAGCAGGAATGAAGAGAGTAGAATGAGGAAGACTGAGAATTCCTGGGTGGGAATAGAAGCTTTGCTCTCATTATGTTCCCATCTGTTGGTAGAGATGCTTGGATGCATTCCTAATTCTCCCTTAAGGAGCTACATATCCTCAGATTTCAGGACCTTTCAGTCTGATTATGGATAAGTAATATTTACAGCTGTTTTATTCAATTCAGTGAGTTGTTAATTGGGGTAGGAGGTGGTGCAGCTTAGTTCTACCATAGAGGAAACAAAGTAAGATGTGGTCCTTGACCTAAGGAAACTTACAGTCTGCTCCAGTAACTAAGATACACATGGAACGCTAGAAGATAGGACATGATTAGGAACTGAAGCATGTGGTATACAGATAAATTTGAGAAAGGGGAGGTCTATGAAAACAGGGGTAGTCAGGAAAGGCTTCGAGGTGGTGCTGAGAGGTAGACCTTGAGCTGGGAAAGATTTTGATAAAGATGCTGATAAGATTTTGATAAAATGTTTTGATGTGGGGAGATGTATATATACTTCAAAGTCTGGAATCTGCTGGTTCCTTTTATTTTACCTTAACAAATATTAATCTTATTTTTGGTATTTTCTCTTCTTTCTTTCTTTCTTCCTTCCTTCCTTCCTTCCTTCCTTCCTTCTGTGGATAGAGTCCCTACTGTGAGACACACTGCTGTGTGGTCCTGGTAAAGTCACTTAGTATTTCGATTCTCTAAGCAAGCAACTCTCTAAGGCTCTAAGTTGCAGAGAAGGTGCTGACCTACATTCACAGAGGGTATATCCTCTCTTGAGAATTCCTTCTACCAATGAAAAGACAGGTCCGGTATCTATCTTAATCCTTCTTTCCAAATATGTATCTATCCCCCTCCTCTAAACAATGAGACATCCCCTTCCACAAAGATTTGCAAAAGAAAGAAAAAAAAAAGCAGTTCAGCAAAATGCATTAACCATGGCTGACAGTATAAGAGACATCCTTCATCCATAGTCCCCCACCCCCACCCCTACAATGAATGGGAGGAAGGACAGCTATTTGTTCTTGTCTGCAGGGTATGCCTGGAAAAGATGGCAGAGATGGGATCCCTGGATATGATGGTGAAAAGGTCTGTAGTCAACATCTATGCTTCCTCTTTAATCATTTCCGTATCAAACATATCTTCCCTGGGACCATGCCAAGCAGCAGCTCTGAAATTTGGCTTTAGTCCTGAGGGATGGTGCCTAGCCCTGGAGAAAATCCAGGAAATAGCCAGCTGTTTAATGGATAGCCTCATAAAGTGCCAGGCTGTGGCAGTGACACATGCTACATGGTGTGGTCAGGTAACTGTAGGTGACAAATGATAGGTTGTGGAGTCTGAGCCTGGCAATGGTCAAAAAAGGAATCCAGGCAAGCAGGAACTATGAAGCACTCCATTCAGCTCAGCTAGTATTTCTTGGCATAGCCTGAGGACCCAGAGCCATGCTTAGCTTCTTTGTGAGGTAGCTAGGCAAAGGTGGAAAGGACACTCCCCGTCCTCAGGAGGATCACAGTCCTGGGGTGGGGAACCTGCGGCCTCAAGTCTACAGGTTCCGAGACCAACTTAAGTGCTATTACCTGCTTGAAATTGTGAGTCTTTCCATAGTCCATGGAGCCTTACCAATTCTCTCTTTCCTACCCTCCACTTTCATTCTCCTAATTGCTGTATTTTCACAGGGTGAGGCAGCTCGATTTGGTGTTCCTGGGGAGAAGGGTCCCAATGGACTCCCTGTGAGTATACACGAGAGTGTTTCACAACTCTTCAGGGATTGGAGTGTTTGGAGCGGGGTTAGAAGAAGGGCCAAGAGTCTATGTTAAGGGCCATCCCAGGGACCTGCAGTAAAGTAAGTGGGGTGGGCAGGAGCCATTGAGAAGAGATCCATAGATTTACAGGGCCTCTTTTGTGGTACACCGAGATGTTGGGAGCCTTGTCATGTCACTAGTAGCAGGGCTTGAGAACATGTGTGCTTGTATGTGTGTGTGCATGCACATGTGGGGAAGTGCAAGCTCTGTGTACATCCATCTTCCTTCCTGGTTGATTTCCTATATCTGGCATGAGTGTGTGTGTGTAGGAGTAATTACCAATTGTTTAATGATCAATCTTTCTCTGAGATATGTGCTCCATGGAGAGATTTTTCCCTCCTGGGGCTACATCCAACAAACATTTACTACATGCCTACAATGTGCCAAGGCACTGTGCTAAGCTAAAAAGGCAAAGGGAAGAATTTGAAGTATTTGGCAGTTTTTGCTTTAAAGTCCCACAAACAGTTGGTCATTTGAGCGGCTGCTCTATGCCCAGTCCTATATTAGTCACTGGGGAAAATGAAGAGTCTTTGCCCTCAAGGATCCTACAGTTTAGTTGAAGAGGTAAGATGTATATGTATGATGAAGAATATCAGAAGTGTGTGTGACATATGTGGCCTCAGAATGGTATGTGATAGTATTAGTAACAGCAGCTCCCATTCCATTTGACCAGCTAGCATTCCTTTTTGTCTGTCCAGGGGCTGCCTGGACGAGCGGGGGCCAAAGGCGAAAAGGGGGAGCCGGTAAGTGGTTTCTTTCTACCATGGTCATGGTTTCAGTGGGAGGGTTGTATCTTGTCATTCACGAAGGAAGGTTGTCTCCAAATTCTCTTTTGTGATATCTCTAGCACTGCCTAAAGACAGCATGGTATAGGGCAGCATTCCTTATACCATGGGGACCAAAGGGTTCCAGAAACCCTTTCAGTGGCTCCAAGAGGTCAAAACTATTTTCATAATAATTATAAGATGTTATTAGCCCATTAAAGTGCTCCATCCTTTTCTAACTACATATCTGTGTAATACTGTATTTTCTTCATATATTTCAAAACAATATCACAACAGACTGAACACAGAAGCAGATATGAGAATCCATATTGTCTTCTATTAAGCCAGACACTAAAGAGATTTGGAAAAACACATAAAACAGCCTCACTCTTCTCATTAATTTTTTTGTTTTGGAGAATAGTTATTTTTCATTTAAAATGTTATTTGTGTTAACATGTAATGAGTTTTTTTTATTTTAAATACATTAATACATTTTTAAAAAATTATCTATTTTAATTTCTAATACAGTAAATATCATATAACCCAAAACTCTTTAGGGTATCCTCAATAATTTTTAGGAGCATAAAGGGATCTTCAAAAAATGTTAAGAATGTAAAGGGGCCCTAAGACCAAAAAAATTGAGGCCTACCGGTACAGGAGAAAGCCCTGGGCTCCGAATCTAGAAGTCTCATCTGCAGTCCCAACTTCACCACCTGCTAGCTAAGTAAACTTGGACACTCACTTCCCCATGCTGAGGCTCAGCTTCCTCATTGGCCATATGACGAGGTTAGATTAGATGATCCCTAGGTGGCATAGTGAATAGAAAGCATTGGACCTATGGACAGGAAGACCTGAGTTCAAATCTGCACTCAGACACTTACTAGCTATGTGACGCTGGGTAAGTCACAACCTGTCTGCCTTAGCTCCCTCATCTGTAAAATAAGGATAATAATGGCACTTCTATCTTAGGGTTGGTGTCAAGATAAAATGAGATAGTCTTTATAATGCACTTTGAAATTTTAAAGTGCTTTATAAATGCTATAACTAAAGTCCCTTCCAGTTTTGAATTATCTAATCATTCTCATTGGTCTAACTCCAGGGCTACCCAAAATACTGCTGGCAGTGTGGTTTTATGTGGACCACCTGTGGGTTTTAATTTTCACGAGCGAAAAAATAAAATAATAATTTGCACGGAATGCGTATTAGATTTTTTAATTCCATCACTGATAAACAATCTCGTTGATGTTAATTTTCTTTGGTGTTTTTAAGCAGTATTATGGACGGAACATATCGCACGGAATTTTCAATCGATCTGTGAGATGCGTTCCGTCTGCATGATGCAGACTAGTCAGTATGCACCTACCTTTATACTGTTGTGTGGTCGCTTTGTTGTTTTGTGTTTGTTTTCGTGCTTCGTGCCTTCACCTGTCGTACTTATGACACGCGTTCCCCCACCTTCTATTAGTGTACTGTATTTTTTATTCCGGGAGTGGCCCTTGAATAATTATTTTATTTTAATGCAGCCCTAACATAACCTAAGGTTGGACAGCCCTGGTCTAACTCCATTAGACACAGATTTGGGAGGGGTGGGGAGAGCCATCTCTCTAGATGAAGAAAAGAAGCAATACTATCGCTGAGAGTTCTTTCCTCTTTGCAGGGCAAACAAGGGGAGCTAGGTGAAGCTGGCCCTTCAGGAGAGCCTGGTATGCCTGTAAGTATATTTGCTCTTTCTTCTTCTTCTGGAACTTTTTAAGGTAATTTATTTTTAGGCAGCTAGATAGGACACTGGATTTAGAATCAGGAAGATTTGGAGTCCGATTCTGCCTGTGATGCTCACTAGCTGTGTGGCCCTGCACTAATTACTCTCAGCCTCAGTTTCCACATCAGGAAAATGGGAACAGTAATAACACCCATTTTCCCAAGATCGTTGTGAGGATGAGGTTATATTTGTAAAATGCTTTGCAAATCTTAAAACACTATGTAAATGTTAGCTATTATTTTATTATCATTCCAATCCCTTTTCACCCACTTCTCTGGCTGACTCAGCCAACCTTGGACTGTCCCATTGGCAGGAAGTAATGAAAATAGCTGATCTGCTCCCCTGCTTCATTCTGGTGGGGTACATGGACGGAGGAGGTGACAGAGGGGTGGGAAATGGAAACAAGGAATTTTGGCCTTCTTGCAGCTATGTAATTTCCATGTTGTTAAATACCCCCACTGATTCTCTTGTTTTATGTGTATTTGTAGGGAGATGTTGGAGTTCCTGGAGAGAGAGGAGAAGCTGGACATAGGGGATCATCAGTGAGTGACAAGTGACTCAGTTTTACCCTTCACAAATATAAGCCGAATCAAGTAGCACTGAGTGGGATGGATAAGTCATGTAGCCACAACAAAGATGCTTTCCCCACCACTCTGAAGGCATCCAGGCTTTTCAGCATAGCCCCTTGATAGATTTTCCCGGGTTTCATGTTGGGAACATGGAGACTGAAAAGACCAGGAAATACCATGAAGGCAAAAAGGCTGTTTTCTTTTCCTCTCTTCCATCTGAATGGCTGTGAACTAACTTCCTTTTGACCTTTGCATTAGGGTAAAGAGATGGCATTGCCTTGGATTCCCACATTATCCTACATTCTGATCCCAGGAAACCAGTGCCATTTAAAGAACTGTCTTGTCTCATTTCAGTTAAGCACCAAGGTTAAGGGTCTTACCTGGTGACTATTTCTCCTGGGTCAACCTACAACCTTCTGTGGGGAGCCCAACATTCCAGCTCTGACAGGGGTGGTTTGAGTAGGCTAAGTTTCTCTTTCATAATTTCAAAGGTCAAAAAGATCCCAGTTGCCCTCAATTTTCCCTTCAGTAGCCCTGGATTTCTTTCATTTCCTTTTATTTTGGTCAAGAGTCCTTCCTGAATTTATTGTATTTACAACCTGTATCTGCCGCTGGGGAGTAAGTGTTAAGTCTTATCTATTTCCTTCCATCTGTGTCAAGTAGATGTCTTTAATTTGTTCTAAAATAACTTCTGAGTTTTAACACAGGTCACTACATCTGCCAAATCCACACAGGAAGCAGGTCTACATTCTTCCTCTTTGACTATAGACCCCAATCTCAGCTTCTTTCAGCCTCTGTCTTTGCAGATTGAAGAAATCTCATCTTTCAACCTGTCATTTATTTCACCTTCCTATGGTCCTCCAGCTGTTTGATATTCTGAGGGCTCATGGCTAAGGGCTATCACCCCAGAAAGACATTATGAGGAATCTTTAGACAAATCAGGAGTGGGGGGGGAGGTGAGGAAGCAACTCCTTCCTCTTTTGTGCAATGGTCCTTTGCTATGTCCCTTCGATTTCACACTGGTGAAACCCACATCTTTCCAATTAAGTTCTTTTATTTATGCTGCTTCTTCTGAACTGCTTTCATTAATGATGTTTATTTCTTGCTTGTGTCTTTCAGGGGGCGCTTGGTCTGCAGGGCCCACCAGGACCCCCTGGAGTCAGAGGCTTTCAGGTCAGTAAAGTCATTAGGTCAGCAAGGGATGGAGTAGAGAATTTGGGCTTCACATTGGGAATAATACTTAGGAAGGACCACTCATTCCTATGTGGGGAAAAAAGGGGGCCCAGGTGTCAAGGGAGGGGGCAAAAATGTGTGGGGGATCCCCTCCTGTTGGCTGTCTCTTAGTATGTGGAAGAATGAGTAGTGGGCTGGAGTCTGATGGTCGGGGAGAGTAGGAGCCAACGGATCAGGCTACTCTTAGAATAGGTAACCACAATCAACTCCTCGTATCAAATTGGTGTATTTTCCTTGACCAATCTATATGGTGACCCTAGTCACGTGGCTTGGGTATTCTGGAAATGCAACTTGATTTTAGATAGCTAAATGGATAGGTAAAACATTTATTAAGCACTTACTATGAGCCAGGCACTGTGCTAAGCTTTGGGGATACAAATATAAGCAAAGAAAATAACCCTTGCCCTCACAGAGCTTATATTATAGTGAGGGAAGACAACACAGAAAGGGAAGCTAGAAAGGGAGTAAGAGTAAGTGAAGGGGTGTGTCCACAGTGGCACTGTTCAGAGGTGTCTGAGAAGTGAGTCTCAATCCAGGAAACTTAAAGGCTCACCTTTCAAAGCCCAGAGTGATTCCAAGGGATGAGTCTAAGTTTCCAGTGGGGAGGAAGTAGGGAGGATGAGTGGAGTGCAGGTGGCTTGGTTTGGAGATGACCAGAAAGTGAGGTAAAGGCCCGGAACCCACCAAAATAAGGTAGAAGCCCACTTACCAGAGCCTGGGGTAAGGGGCTGAGAGACATAATTAGGAAGTCAGGGGACTATTACTTAATGCATCCCAATGTCCAAGTAGGAATGATTTTTTTTTGTTCTGCTGTTCCTGATTATCCACTCTTGTGGGTTATCTAATCTTATGGATTGAATGTGCTGTTCACAAGAGCACTGTAATCTATAATTGATCCTTCATATTTATACTTGGAGAACTGTCACATTCTCTGTCCCCTCCCCAACCAAATCACAAATGCCTTGTAGTAAGACAAATGGGGCAGGTGAAAAGGGCAAAGGAATCCATTTTGTGGTGGGGTTAATAGATAATAGCTTCTAATTCAAATAAAAAATTTATCATGCATCTATGAGAACATCCTGTTCTGTGCACAGGGGATGAAAAGATGGAAAGTGACACAGTGCCTACCCTCAGAGGCTTGCAGTCTAGTGAGAGTGGAGAAATGCCAGATTCAGAAGCATTAAGAGATGAAAATTTTTCCCCAGAAGGATATAACCTTGTTACTCATAAAATACTACAAAGAAAGAGTTGGATTGTTGGTCAACCCTCCCCTCCCTGTGTTCTCTTGTGCCTATGTTAATTACTTTTTGAATTACGAATCTAAACATAGAGAAGGAGCTCCATCCAGGAAGGAACTTTTGTTATCTTGGAGTTATTTTTCAGAAATGTCAATAACCAACTTCCCATCTGCTGTATTGTCTACAGGGTCGGAAGGGCAGCATTGGAGATCCTGGCTTACCTGGCCCTCAGGGCCTTAGAGGTGGTATTGGAGACAGGGTAGGTGAAATAATCTGCTGGGATAAGAGAGGCAATGGGCTATTGTGATTTTCCCTGAGATCAATGAATTAGTTCTTCCATGCCACCTTTTTGAGAAATTTATGGGCACTGGAAAGTGAATTCTATGCCTCATATCTACATTTAATATGTTAGCGATGTTATAGAAATGTTAGAGCTAGAAAGGACATTAGAGTTCATCTAATGCAACTTCTTTTCATAGTGAAAAAACAAAAACCTCAACCTGAGAGAGAAATGACTTGTCCAAAATCACACAAGAAGTTAGTGGCAGTGCTAGGATTTGAACCTAAATCTTTTTGACTCGTGATCCTCTATATTCACTTTCTACTATACCACAGTGTTCCAAATGCCTTTTTAATGATAGTCAAGGACTTTGAGGGCAATCATAACCATGGCAAATTAACTTACTTTTCTTAGAGAAAAAGACCAAACTAGTATCCCACATTCCAGAAGCAATTTGGAATTATTAGAGAAAAGTTACTAAACTCTTCATATCCTTCAGTATGGAGATCCATTTTCAGAGCATACACACACACACACACACACACACACACACACACACACACACACAAAAGACAGAAAGGTCATACATATACCAAAATAACTAAAGCAGTGCTTTTAAAAATTTAAATTTTATTTTTTTCAATTAACTACAACTTGCCTTCTTTCTTTCCCTCCTCCTACCTAATTGAAAAAGGAAGAACAGCAAAGCCCTCAATAAATATTAGAATAGTCAAGCAAAACTAATTCTTATGTTGGCCATATCCAAAAAATATATGAGTCTATCACTTCCCTGCCAGGAGGTGGGCAGCATGTTTCATCATATGTCCCCTAGAATCGTGGCTGGTCATTGCGTTGATAAGAGTTCCTAAGTCTTTCAACATAGCAACACTTAATGAAAAAATTTATATTGATATTTTATATAACCTATATTTCTTGATATATTCTCCCCTCCACCCCTGCCCAAGAACCATCCTTTGCTTATAAAAAAGAATTTAAAAAGAGAAAAAATGTTTAGCAAAACTTACCAACATGTTGAAAAAAAATCTGACATAACATGAAATATTCCACATCTACAGTCCTCTGCCTCTACAGAGAAGGCCAGGAGATAGCTTCTCATCTCTCTTCTTTGGGACCAACTTTGTCATTCCAATTTCACAGGATTCAGTTTCAATTGTTTGGTTATTTTCTTTGCATTCCATTAGTTTAGTCATGTATATATTGTTTACTTCACTTTGTGTCCGTTCCTATGTCTTACCAGGCTTCTCTGTAGTTAACATATCCATTTTTTTCTTTCTGCTCGGTACTATTCTCTTATATTTGTGTGCAACAACTTGTTTAGCCATTCCCCATTCAATGGGCATCTATTTTGTTTCCATTTCTTTGCATTCACAAAAAGTCTTCATAGCAACTAAAAACTAGAAACAAAATTAATTCTCACTGATTGGGAAATACCTTAACAAATTGTGTAGTGGGATGTAATGGAATATTATTGTAACATAAAAAATGATGAATTTGAGTTATCCCACAAGTACTTCAGAATAATTCAGACACCTGAATTTCTCCTTCCCCCACTGAATAAAACGTCTCTTTCTCTTAAAAGAATGTCTTTTTGGGACACGGTGTACCCACTATGACCATAGACACACCTATTTCCCAGTACATCGTGGCAGACAAGTGGGGAGATGGAGGGAACTTCATGCTTCAGATCTTGATTCATTCTTGAAAGTTGAAGTTCAGTATAAGTCAATACCCTGTGGAGTTAGGACAGTAGGCCCTTTGTTAACCTAAAAGCTAGACATTCCAGAGGTTGGGAAAAATTACCCAAAAGCTCTAGGTGCCCCTGAGATGACACAGAAGCCCAGAGAGTCAGGATAGTTGCTAAGCTTAGGAACATATCAATAACTGCTTTCATTCAAGAAGGTACAGCAATATGAGCCAAGTTCTCCTGGTAGGTTTAGTTAAAGGGAAAGACATAATTATTCAACTTCATGCTAATGATCTTTATACACAATTTTTGTCTTTTTATTTACAGGGAAAAATTTGGTCTTTGTGTTAAAAAGGAAAAGTGAAGGAATTACCCCCAATAACTGTCAAATATTTTCTTAAATCATATTATAATCTCCTATGAACACAAACAGCAAGGACTCAGGGCTCTGTGGTCTGAGGCTACCTCTCTGACAGTGAATGTGGCCCCTGGCTCAGTGATCGTGCCCTTACCACATTAGGAACTGGTGTCATTCCTAAGCTCAGCTGCTTTTTTTCCCCTCTCCGTAGGGTCCAGGAGGAGCTGTGGGTCCCAAAGGAAACCAGGTGAGTGGAGGAGCTGAGATCCCTGTTTGTTGTCTTCACTCAAGAGGCAAAGAGTGGGAGAGAGTGTTTAGGGCACTTATTTCAGATTAGATACAGTTCCTAATGACATAGAAAAAAAAAACTAAGTTCTCAAAACAAAAAAGAAGCTTCGCTTTTTTCAGTTTGTGCCACTCGGGCTTCTCCATGAAGAAAAGATTTCTTCATCCTCTTTGACTCTGAGCTGGTTTGTAATTCACACTTTTCTCTTCAGGTGATACTCCACTCCCCCCCCCCCCCCAGATACACCATAGTTATCTCTCTTGGGATGAGTAGAGTGCATGTCACCTATATGGCTCATTGAATTTGCCTCTAAACTTTACCACCCGTGAAAAGAGTGTACTGCTGTTGGAACATAAACTATTGCAAGTCACCCTCATGGGGCAAACGTTTGAACTCATATGGCCATGTTAAGGCTTTTCCAAAACAGGTTTCCCACTTACTGTTTGATATCTGGATCACAGGAGTGTCTGTTATGATTTTGGAGTGTGTTTTTGGAAGCCTTAAAACAATCTCAAAGAGGGATATTTCTGCTTTCTGTCTCAGTGAAAATATAAGAAGCAGTCCACTTCCTAGTCTTTTCTCTAACTGTAGAAGACTCATGATTTCATCAGAGCCTCTCTGTTCTCCATTTATGCAGAGTATAGCCCTCCACAATTTAGTAGGTGTTTTTATAAGTTGCAGCCACAAAAATCCATCACCTGGTGGTCATACTTTCCAGTGGTAAGCTTCTCTACACTTAGGGAAATGCCTTAGGCAGCACACCTATGCATCCCACAAGTCTGCATGTTAATCTTTTCAACTACTAGACCTTGTGCTTTCTTGTTATACCCTTCAAAAGCCCAGAATCACTTCCATACAGGCAGCAAAGGAAAGTGCTTCAAGGTTGGGCTGAACAAATTTAGAAGTACCTGTGGTTCTTTATGCCACAGAAATGGCTTAAAATTCATGAACTTCACCCTAGGAAAATGCTAGGTGTTCTATGCTGATAATTGAGATGGTGGTGCTTCAGCTATTTATGTTTCTGTTTGATTTCCAGTAAGGGAGCAGGTTTATTTCATATTGACAGATATATTAACATCCTGTTGTGATTGGATTTTTTCAGATTTCACTATTTTGCAAAAATATCATGTGCTGATCATATTTAAACAGTGACTTCAGGCTTTAGCTTCAGTGGAAATATCCATACTGACATCAACTGCTGTAATCCCATGTAATAGAAAGAACAATACAGCAATCCATGATGATGCAAGCTAGGTTCTATGTACTTAGGGCTACTATAGTTACAATTTAGTGGCAGACGCCCTCTCATGGTATGAGGAGGAAACTTTCATTGATACAACAAAGGAGCTGTCCTTTGTATGAAAAGATGACGACCTATCATTGATAGCATAGTGATCCTCCAGTGGTGGAAAAAGACTGATTCAGCCATTCCCTTACCCAAATTTAAACTGCAGCTCTGGCTTTACCTCCGGGTTTTAACTACTTAGCAAACCTATAGCATTCCCATGATTCTATAACATAGCTCGTATAGAATTGAGACCATTGCTATAAATCATGCTTCATTTGGAAGAACGTCCTTAGTATAATTGCCGGACTGGTTTTCAACTAGATCACTATGCCCCCAAAACACATCCCCCTTTCTTTTTGTAGTTCATGTAACTGAATTTCCTAAGTTTGAGGAAAGTTTTCATGAGAATTAGGATGTAGTGACTCTTTCTTAACAAAATCCATGCCTTGATTGGGAATCAATTTTGGGCAATTAGTTTAGTTAAATAGGAGAGACATTTTCTAAGGACAGATAATGAATTGACTGTGGGCATTTTTCCCTATTTGTGTACTTGGTTGGCTTTCTTTTTCCCTCTCTTCCTGTGGTCCATGTTCTGGTTCCATCTGTGGACTATTGCTCACTGAAAAAGGGGCCCTCTTTATCTCCAGAATGACCAATAAAGATCTGGTAAGATAACCAATTAGGTTGCATGTCAATTCACAAGTTATAACTGACAAATAGAACTGAACTTTCAGTGTCCAAAATGGTGATTTGGGAGAGAGGGCAAGGAAAGAAGGAGACTGTGACTGAGGCAGAATTATTAGGGATACTTATCTCTTCAGCTATAGATTTAATTTTCATTTTGGTAAATTAAATGTTCACAGAATCATAGAATTTCAGAGTTGGAAATGACCTCAGTGGTCATTTCCATTCCCAGAAAAACCATTCCCAGAAAAAAAAATCTCAATGACACACAAAACCATTGATTTGGGGGCAGAGGTAGAAAAATTTTTTTTCCCTAACTTTAATGCCTCCATTGTGATTAGTGATTTCTAGGTCATCTCCACGTAGCTAGAAAAGACAGATTGGGAGAGTGCAGTAGAGACAGAGAGGGAGGAACCAAGTTGCTTTGAATGCATACAGCTTTTTCTCCCTTCATTCCTTTGTGGGAAAGTTTTGTGCTTGTCTCTCCAGGTCCTCAGCTGCAATTTGCCAATCCTGCCTTCAGATTCCCTGACCGAAGTTCAGCTCCTTCAGCTTTGTACATGCAAGAGATTGGGAGATTTGGATCTGAAATCCTACTCCACTCCCAACTAGTTAAGTGACAGTAGCAACGACAGATGTACTTGATGTAACTCAGATTTTCCCAAATCTGAAACAATATAAATCTAAGCTAACCAGTCACCAACTAATTTAGCTATAAAATGGCCTGGTAAGATGGTATCATGCTAGAGGACATGCATTGTCAAATACTCTCTGTTCATGCATTACAGAGACTGAGTTGTTATTGACCTTGGCTGGTATTAAGTTTGTTCTGTGGAACCACTCAATTCCTTAACATCAGAGAGTTGGTGTGAGAGTGATGATCATCCCTTTAGATGGTTTGGTCTGTTAATATGAGGCATGTCATTTTCAGGGTATTGCTGGAGCCGATGGTCTTCCTGGGGACAAAGGAGAACTGGTATGTTTGATTAAATCCATCTTTAAAATCCAATAGCAATATAAGTAATCCAAGTCCAATGGGAACTCTAAATG
Source organism: Trichosurus vulpecula (assembly GCF_011100635.1). NCBI lineage: Eukaryota > Metazoa > Chordata > Mammalia > Diprotodontia > Phalangeridae > Trichosurus > Trichosurus vulpecula. The sequence continues at coordinate 181,391,745 of NC_050575.1, read as the reverse complement.
GGAAATTTGAAATTTATAGATGAGAATTCAAAAGGAAGAGCTCTGAGTGCAAGAACACAAAAATTCACAATGGGTAGTAACAATGAATCATGATAAGCAACACCATTTCTTTTTAGTAGACAGCTGTACACAATGCTTAGGTATAATGGAAAATGTCTGAGGAATGGCAAGTAGAGGATCCAGTAGGTTTCAAGCTATTCTTGATGAATACATTTTTAATCTTTCAAAAGACCTGCGATTACATCAATGGGAGTGGCTCCATCCACTCATGCATAAAATAACTTTGTCATGCCTTAGTGGAGGGGCTTCTTAAATTGTGGTGGCCAAAAAAAATCAACCAGTCTTCTGATGATGACTCTCTTGGCAAGGCTAGTCCTAAGACATAGAGTGGTGAACCTATATGCGAAGCCTTTACTGTATGGCAGAACCTGGTATAGCCTTTGCTTTCAGAATGGCAAATGTTGTCTTTGAGAACCACATTATGATAAAGCACATAATACTGGGTGTTCCTAAAGTCTGGACACATAGGCAAAAATGCATATTTTCAAGAAATGAAATGAATGAAATTTTCAACATTTTATTTAATTGAATTATTAACAAACGACATCTTCAATATGATTTCCATCATTTGTGATGCAAAGGTTGATGCACTCTCCAATGAACTCGATGCAATAACTTCACAGTTCCTATGTGTCCAGACTTTAGGAACACCCTGTAGAAGTACTTTAGTAAATGATTACAACACTGAAATGATGTTTCCCTGATGGTATAAATTTTTCCAAAGTGAAATGCCTGAGATAGGCTATATATTTCTTTTCACTATAGAAATAACTATTCAATGTAGAGGGGTCAATGATCTTTCTTAGCTAAGTTAACTCAAGCAAGAAGTTTTAGTTGTACGAAGGGATTCTCTCACTGTGGGCAAAAATCCATAAATTCTGGCTAAGTGTTCCATGAAACAAAAGAAATATTTCTTGCACATGCTTTGTTGGCCCATTCTGAAGATTAAAAGGTACATAACCTCCACTGCCTACCATACAGCCAAGAAGAATTCAGCTGATCTGTTTCTAGCCATGAGGACAGTGATTCTTCCAGACTAGTGCTCCCAAAATTAACAACTATGGGCCTAATATGGATTTCAGAAAGTGTTTCAAATATTGTAATTACATTTCCTCTATGTCTTTGGATGAAACAGAAAGGTTTTGTTTTTTTTACCTTCATGCACTTGTTGTACCCTCATCACAACTCACTGAATTTTCAAGATCCTGGGCCCACATCTTATAATTATAATTACTTTTTCAAGACTAAGTAATTAGAAACATAAAGATTCTTTATAGCATTTGAGGATTTGAGCTTGAATCCCCCTTGGCTGCTGTGGATAGAGAAAAGGGAGACTAGTGAGAGAATCACTGACTGTAAGTTAGGAAACCTTACACTTTATGGAATTGTATTAATGATGAAAGTGATGGTTACATATGAAGGCCAGTCTATCCCAAACAAGTGATGCCTTTTTCATTCCCTCCTGTTGTAGGGACCAAGTCTACTGTTAGTTTGACTTCTAAATCCATCTCCATGTCAAATAACTACCCAACAGACATATTGTTTACAATGCTCTAACAGAGATGGGAATATGCCCCAAAACCACACAGCCTTGAAGTGCTAGGGAGTCCAACGGGACTTTTAAGAATATGCTCATATTATAAAATGACGGGAATATATAGGCAAAAGCATCAATTTAATGTACTCTTTAAGACAATGTGCCCATAATTAGGTTCATGTGCTTCTACTAAGTTGGTACATTGGTGGCTTCTAATCAAAAAAAAAAAAAAGGCAACCTTTTAAACATTAACCCTTCTTCCTCTCTTAACCTCCACCCTACTTTTTTTTATTGCCCCAGGGTCCTAATGGTCCTGTTGGACAGAAAGGAGAGGTAAGTGATTGTCAAAGATTTGAACTTGGAAGGTTTCAGAATACATGTGTTTATCATATCTCTGGGAAATTTCTGATTTGATTGTATAAGGACCATCTCCAGGGATTCTATCATCTCCTGAGTTTTATGATAGTTCTTTTTTCTTTCTTTTTAAGGGTGGTTCTGGGAGGAGGGAGAGATTGTACTTAACCAGCTACCTGCCTTTTGCTTAATTCTCCTATGGACAGGAACTTATGGTTTACTCATTTCCAAATGTAGGAATTGAGTGGCTGCTTGAATATAAACCAATCCAGAGTAAACAAAGCCAAGATAGAAATTATTTAGGGAAATGGGAGTGATTGGGATTAAACTGCTGACTGCTCTCAATGGTTGTCATATTTCTTGCCCTCTCAAGGGGAAGGGCTAGAGGGAGGGAGAGAATCTGGAACTAAAAATAATATATTAAAATTAAAAAACAAAAAAATTGTGTCATTCTGAGGCTCAGAATATGCAGCACATGGTATGTGCCCTGCAAACAGTTGTCAGTGTCCCTGATGAGAACAATTGCTGATAATTAGTAAGCATGCTTTATGGGCATTAGCTGTAAGGCACTTATAAATTCCTACGAGTGATATGAAAGATATTTTCTAAGCTTTTGTTTGATACTCAGAAAAGCATTTGCAAAAAGCCTACAAAGGGGCATTTTATGAATAGGCATACAAACATTAAGAAATAGTTTGTAAATTCTAATTCTGATTTCTTCCCCACCCCCACCCTCCCCACCTCCTTTTCTGGCCTTTCGCTGTTGTTGTTTTTTCCTTTTTTCCTTTTTTTTTTTTTTTTTTAGTCAGGCAGTAGAGGTGAGCTGGGCCCTAAAGGTATTCAGGGTCCTAATGGTACCACTGGTGTCCAAGGGCTCCCAGGCCATCCTGGTCCAGCGGGCTTCCAGGGAGTTCAAGGTGTCCCTGGAATCACTGGCAAACCTGGGGTTCCTGTAAGTATTCTTTTTGCCCTTTCTTAAAATAGATACATATTGGAATCTGAATGTTCACTGACTTTGTAGATGAAGTGTGGGGGTCAGGGGCTGGACCTGTGAGGAATAGGCTTAAACACACACACACACACACACACAGGTCCCTTTACAAGGACCAAAGTTTATTGATCCAGTTGAATTGTGCACTGGATACCAAAAAGATTATCTGTGATCTGATTTGCTTTAAAAATTTTTTTTGTAATTTCAGGGTAAAGAAGCCAGTGAACAACATATAAGGGAACTGTGTGGAGGAATGATTAATGGTGAGTACCAGGATCTGAACAAATATATAAAGTACAGATTTCCACCTACGCTTCTTTTCATCTATTTAATGAAATACAGACTAGTTGGGTATCAAGAAAACCTCACTCCCCATCCTCCTGCTTCTGCTTGTGTAGAAGCTGGTAACTGAGAGGAGTGAAAGGAAGGTAACTTTGCTATCACTCTTGGTGGGTACAAGAGTGGGAAGAGGAGGAGGAGGAGGTAGAGAAGTTCCATACCCTGCTCCTTCTTACCTCAGGGTATTGTAGTTATCGAATTAGATAGTGTACATGCAAGTGCTTTGAAAACTCTGAACTGTAAAACAAAGATAAGGTGGTAGCAATAGTGTCATCATCACCACCACCATCATTAATGCTATTGTTACCATAGTGATTGGACCTGAGGCAGGGATGTGGCTGTTGGGAGGGGAACTAGTTACCGTGTTTCAATGGGAGACCTCAGAAAATACTCAGGTCCTGATGTAAAAGAAATAGTAGAAAATTAGTTTCACTTGTGTATCTCTGCTCCAGTTCCCAGGGGTTGTCTTAGTTGAAATTAAGACAGTATCATATGTGGAGCAGACATAATTTAGCTGGCGATGAATAAGATGACCAGTGAAAGTCTTTTTTAGCCCTGTCACTAATTCTATTGAAGGGTGTTTGTGCTATTCATAAAAGGAAACTAGTTTTGGCTGTGTAATTCAAAGAAAGAATATGAAACATTTCCTTCTTTAAAGGAGAAATTTCTTAATATAACACTGATTCTGGCTCTTAAAAGACTGGACAAGGTTTTTATGGTTTTTCTAAAAATATCTGTGATAATAAATACATGAATTCTCTTCCATGTGGTATACCTAACAAAAGTTGACACCTTTTCCCCTGTTTTCTACCCCCTCCCCCTCGAAAAAAGAACAAATTGCACAGTTAGCTGCTAACTTAAGGAAACCTCTAACTCCTGGATCAATTGGTCGACCTGGTCCAGCTGGTCCCCCAGGCCCTCCAGGTCCAGCAGGATCTATTGGCCATCCTGGTGCTCGTGGGCCACCTGGATATCGAGGTCCAACTGGAGAGCTAGGAGATCCAGGTCCCAGGGGTAAGTTGTAGCTCTACTGATATTGTCAATTCCATTGTGGACCCTTCCAGTTCTAACTGTTGCCCTCAAATCAGAATTGTGCCAAATTGTTACAAATTGCTCTGTATTTCATTTCACTCACTTCTTGAACCCTAGATATTCTCAGGTAGAGGTACTAAAGAACAAAAGAGAACTGAAAGGGAGATAAGAGGTCTGAATAATCCATAAACAAAGGAACCAAGAGTTTGTTAGAAGTGATTAAACACATGAAGGAAGAAATCATGATTTTTTTGTAAATTAGTGGTTTAGAATAATTCTACTCAAACCAAAACAACTATGTGCCTGACTTCTGACCTTTACTCGGAAGGCTCCATGCCTCAAGTGCCTTCTTCATTCTTCTCTGCTGACCTACTTCTTTCAAGGCTTAGCTCAAGTACTTACAGAACTAATTTAACATGTACATTAAATGAGAGAAACATGCCATCTAGTTTATAAATTCCTTGAAGGAAGATACCATGTCTTATATTCTTCTCTATTCCCCCTAAATACAACAAATTTTACAGCATCTTAAGCACTGCGAAAAATTAAATCATTGCAAGATCACATCAGAATGAAATTTTTTGAGGAAACTGTCTGGGATAAAATATAAAAGATGAATTAGTCAACAAAACAAGGACAAAGCTCCACAAAATAGGGAAGAATAATTAAGATATTCTTTGAAGAATCCTGATGTGAATTCCTTTTTTGGAGACCAGAAGCATCATGGCACAGTGGGTAGAGAGACAAAGTTTCAAAGCCAGGAAATCCTGGGTTTTGGTCCTGGCTCTGACACACACTGTGTGACTCTGGGCAAGTCACTTAACTTCTCAGTGTTGTAGCTAAATGGCTAAGATATGAAGAGAAGGTGCCAATCTGCATTTATGGAAGAATTTCCTCCCTTGGGAATTCCCTATACTGGTGCAATCAAAGTTCCATACCCTATCCCTATTTTGAAGGTCAATCACTGATTAGTTTATGTCTTAGTTACAATTATCAATATATGAATATTGAATAAATCTAGGTCCTTTTCAGATAAAGAAATTTATATATAAACTGTATTTAGAAGTGAATTTCCTAACACACTAAGGATTGTGATAAACTAAGGAAATTTAGATTCAAACAAACAAAACATGAAATTAGACACACACATATATGTGTGTGTATGTGTACATATATGTATACATACGTGTGTGTGTGTGTGTGTATAATAGTTAGCACTTATATAGATCCTATTCAGGGCCAAGCACTGTGCTAACTGCCTTACAAATATCCCGTTTGATCCTTACACCAAACCTGGGAGGGTAGATGCTACAATTAATCACATTTTATAGTTGAGGAAACTGAAGCAGACAGAAGTTAAGCACTTTGCCCAAGTTTACACATTTAGTAAGTATCTCAGGTGGCATCTGAACTTAGGTCTTGTTGAAGTTACTTTGTCGTTGTTGGTTTTTTAACGTAAGTCTGGAGTAGGAAAGAAAACTAAAACTGAATACTACCACTGATATATAGTCCAAAGAATATGATTTAGGGCTGCTTTTTCTTAGCAAAACTCTGAATGTAGGAGATTTTAACATAGGAAAAATATAACAATGCAAAATAATTTGAACTATTGGAATTTTTGAATTCCCCATCTTAAAATGGTCTTTAAAATTTGCCTCATTTTCTCACTGCAAAGTCAGTTGTATACATAAACTAAACTCAGTTAATTTAAAGGACTTTTTCATTTAAAACATGGCTCCAGACAGCATAACTCTGATTTATTACTGAAATGTACTTATGTAATTTTTTCGAAGGCAAAAATTTTCAGGATTAGAAAATGCAGAATTACTTTCCAAAAAATTTCCCTCGCATTTTTTTTCAGTTTTTCACATTCAATATTTAAAAAAATAATTTAATGTTATAGCATATTTAAGAACTATTTTAGAATTGGCTTTTAGTGATTTGGAATGACAACACTAGGGGACAAACAATATTAAGCAATTCATTTTGTCAATCTTACGCAGTCAAGCTACCTTTATTAGGTATTTTGACAAAGGGTTTCTGAATCATATGCATTATTAGAACTATCAGCCTAAATATTTTGATAACTACATTTTGATATAATTCAGTCAACTAGTATTTATTAAGTGGCTGGTACATAGCAGGCACAATGCTAAGCGCTGAGATACAAAGGCAAAAGATAGCTCATACACTCAAAGAACCTACAGTCTAATGGGAGAGACAACACACAAACAACCATATATATATTATTTATACATACATGTATATATTCTAAAAACACACAAATGTATTTGGAGATAATAATAAATTGGGAATAATAAACAAAGGAAAGGCACTAGTATTAAGGAGGATCAGAAAAGTCTTCTTGTAGGTGTAACTATAGTAGAGACTTGAAGGAAGCAAGGGAAGGTAGGAGGTAGAGGAAGATGGAAAGAGTTCCAGGCATAGGGGGATGTATCAGTAAGGCAATAAATAACAATGTAGATGATAACTGTCAAAAGGCCTATGTGGTTCTGTACTGCAAAGTATACGAGACTCTCCACTTAGAAGCTGGAAAAAGTAAACCATTTATTCAGACACCAGAGAACCATATCCCACAAGCCATTTAACCAATCTATCGGAGCAGTAAAACATTCAATATATAATATCAGAGCATGGAGCCTCACCATTCCAAAACCTCTCCAACCCCCGCTGGGGTCTTCCCAAAAACAAACTCACAGTACAGCTAAGTCAGTCTGTTCAGCTCTGACTATCTCTATGGCCCTTAGCAGCCATAACTGCGCTCTCTGTCTCTCTGTCTGTCTGTCTCTCTCTCTCTGCATTTCCTGTGACATAACTTCCTTTTCCTGTCAGGAAGCTCCTCCCACCACATGTGACTCAGGCTTCCTGTGATGTAAGTGGGTCACATGGCCTATTAATGGGTGGGAAAGATCTTCAAATCTAAATTGCTACTATAGGGGACAGCCAGTGAAAATGCACAGTGAGCAAATGGAATTTTGTGTTTGAGGGCTACTATCATTGAATCAGAATATGTAAGGGGTGTAAGTGTAATGGTAATCAGGGCAGTGCTTTTTGCTGTTCTTCTCTTAAATTCCTTTAATGGTTCTGGCCTTTGTTTGAATGGGGCAGGTAAAATGGCGTCTTTTTGTCTTAGAGTGTTTCTCAGCACTAAGCCAATGTAATGGTAATCAGGGCAGGACTTTTTGTTGTCTTCTCCTTTGGAACGTGAGGTAATTAAATACCTTTGATGAGTCTTGCCTTTCAAATGTAATGGCTAGCAAAATAGGACTTTTCACTGTTCTTTGAGTGCTTCTCAGCACTGAGGTAATCAGGTGCCCCAGGGCCCTGAGATAGGTGTATAAGATCCAAGGTTGGTGCTTGACTTTTGGGGCACACTCATGGAAGGAGTGTTGAGACTCTGGGCAAGTCATAACTGCCCCCCGGCTTTGCTAACCCAGATCCGTTGGTTCTTCTCTGGTAACTATGTATTGTGATTTGATCAGACAAAGTCTGTCTGTTGATGTTTGTAATTTCTGTTTGTACTTGCCTTTGAAGTTCAGGGGGCTGATCTTTTTCCCCTGAACTAAGTGATTGGTATATGTATGTTTAATTAAACTGAGATTATTAACCCCTTAAAGTTACTTTCCTTAGTAAAGCAGATCAAAAGAACCTGTTTTAGCAGCCTTCTGTGTGCTGGTTGTTGTTGGTTTTACACAGCCACAGTAGCTACTAGCCACATTATTGCTACAGTAAGGTGTAAGAAGAATAGAAAGATAGGAATGAGCCAGTTATGGGAGGCTTTATAAGCCAAACTGAGGATTTTACTCTGGATCCTGGAAGAAATAGGAAGCTACTAGAGTTGATTGGATGTGGGGAGGACAGTGGTATAGATAGACATGCTTTAGGAAGATAAATTTTGACAGCTGAGTGGATGATGGAATGCAGTAGGGAGAGAGGCTTGAGACAGAGAGAGACCCACCAGCAGACTACTGCAGTAGTCCAAGTATGAAGTGATGAGGGCCTGCACCAGGATGGTATCAGTGTGAAGGGAAAGAAGGAGGTGTATAGAGATATTACAAAGGTAGAAATGACAAGACTTGGCAATTGATTGAGTATGGAGGATGAGAGAGAGAGAGAGAGAATGAGAATGACATCTAGGTTTTGAGCTTCGTGACTGGGAGGATGTTAGCATCTTCCACAATAATAGGGAAATGTGGAGGAGGAGAGCATTCGGGGGGAAAGATGACAAGTTCAGTTTTAGACATGTTGAGCTTAAGATATCTACAGATATCCAGATGTCCAATAGGCAACTGGAGATGTGAGATTGAAGGTCAGAAGTTAGGGCTGGATAAATAAATCCAAGAATCACCTGCATAGATATTTGAATCCATAGAAGTCGATGAGATCAACAAGTCAAATTGTACAGGGTGTCTCAAAAATCTTAGTGCAGTTTTAACCTATGATAGCTTAACCATTAAGTAGGAAACCTGGGGAAAGTAGTGTCACAAAAACTAGAGGGAAAAGACTATCAAGGAGAAGAGGGTGACTGACAGCATCAAAGAATGCAAAGATCAAGAAGGATAAGTATTAAGAAAAAGCCATTAGATGTGGCAATTGAAAGATTGTTGGTAACTTTTGGAGAGAGCAATTTCTTTTTTTTTTCTTTTTTTTCTTCTTTTTTTTTAATTAAAATTTTTTTTAATTTTAGTTTACAACACACGGTTCTACATAATTTTGAGATTCAGATTTTCTTCCCTCCCTCCCCCTCCCTCCCCAAGATGGCATGGAATCTCATATAACTACCATGTATAACTTCGCATTGAATTAATTTATACACTAGTCAAGTTGTGGAGAAGAATTATGACCAATGGAGTGAATCCTGAGAAAGAAGAGACAGAACCAAAAAAAAAAACCCAAAAACAAAAACAAAAGAGAAGAAAAAAGGCGAGCATGAAGTGTGCCTCAATCTGCATTCAAACTTCACAGTTCTTTCTCTGGATGAAGATAGCATTGGAGAGAGCAATTTCAATAGGATCATGAGGGTGGAAGTCAGACTGCAGAGTTGAGAAGTGAGAGCAATGGAAGTGAAGACATATTGTAGACAGTCTTCTCAAGGAGTTTAGCCATAAAAGCCATAAAAGAAGAGATATAGGATGATAGCTAGCAAAGATGGAGGAATCAAGTGATGTTTTTTTTGAGGATAAGGGAAATGTGGGCATGTTTGTGGGCAGTAAGCAAGCTGCCAGTAGACAGGATTGATGATAAATGAGTGGGGATTAGAGAGGGAGCAATCTACTGGACTCCACAGGATGGTATGGGATCATTTGAGTATGTAAAGGGGTTTGCCTTGGTAAGGAGAAGAGTCACTTCTTCAAGTGAGAAAGGTGGAGGAGAAAGTGGCAGAAGACATTTCAGTGATGGCATTTTAGTGATGTGAGATGGCTTCCTTTGTAATCCTATGTATTTTATGTTATGCATTTAGAAACATTATTTGAAGAAGGGCGGCCAGAGACTTCACCAGACTGCCTAAGAGGTCTAAGACACAAAAGAGATCAGGAACTCTTGGCTTAGTAGGATGCTTTAGGTGATAACTGTCTATCCCAATATTCCAGCAAGGTTTTGAAAAGTACAGTTGAAAGTTAACATTAATCTTTAACGATTCTCAGTGTTGGGTACTCTGATCCAGTAGCATATAAATCCTTGAGGACATGGATTGTTTTCTTTCTTGCTGCTGTCTTCACATCCCTCTGACATCATCCCTCACTATCTCCTCCTTCAATCAGATCTATGATGAGGTGCCCTTCCACTTGCTAGAGCTAATCTCTCTACATGTACGCTTGATCCCATCACCTTACATCTTCTCTGGCAGACTGCCCCGACCATAATCCTCACTCTAATTTAGTCCTTCCCCATCTACTGGTTCTTCTTTGCTGTCTACAAATGTGTCCATTTCCTCCATCCTAAAAAAAAAAATCCTTAGAAGATCCTACCATGCCTGACAGATATTATCCTATATCTTTCCTCCCCTTTTCAGCAAAATTCTGGGAACCTATCTGTACTCAGTACCCTAAGTCCTCTCTTTTCACCCTGTTCTCAACCCTCTGCACAATGTCTCCTGTCTTCAGTATTTTACTGAAATTCTTCTTCCCCAGAGATTACCTATGATCTCTTAATGACTTTTTCTTAATCCTATTCCTTTTTGACTTCTCTGCGGCATCTGACACTCCTTCTTGGTTTTCAAGATTCTCATGGCTCCCCACATCTGACTATTCTTTTGCAGTATCTTTTTGTTGGATCTTCATTTACATCACTGTGGCTGTTCTTTAAGACCATCTTAGGTTCTCTTCTCTTTCCATACGCTTTCACTTGATGATCTCACCAGATCCTATGGGTTTAAGGATGATTTATGGAGATGATTCCTAGATCTATTTATCCAGTCCTAGTTTCTCTCCTATTGGATCACAACAGGTCCCTGCCCAAGCTCCACTTAATGGCTGTATTTTGAGCCCTCCTACCTTGGAGTTAATGTCCATGGTAACCGTTTCTCTTTGGAACAGCAACCCTGAGGGTCTTCCCCTCCCAGATTGATTTTTTTTTCTTTTTCTAATTAAAGAGGCCACCCCTTGACTCACTTCTTAAAGAGGCCTATTCACTGAATGGCCCTGTTGCCTCACTCTAAGTGAGTCCATGAAAAGGCCTAAGCCTAAAAGGGCCAGAGTCTCCCATTGCATCCTGGGCCATCTCCAGTCATCCTGATGAATATCTGGCCAACTGCAAGTCATATCATCATTTCCCTGATGCCATGGTCCTCTTTGAAAATGAAGGACAAACACAAACACACATAAGTTTCTCTCCTAAGCTACAGATCCACATCACCAACTGCCAAATTGGGCATTAAGAACTGGATGTCCCATAAGTATCTGAAACCCAACATTTCCAAAATAGATCTCATCTTTTCCCCACAACCTACCCCTCTTCCAAACTTCTTTATTACTATTAAGGGTACCTCTATCCTTCCAGTCATCCAGGTTCACCTCAGTGTCAACCTTGACTCTCTACTCCTTCACATTACATATCCACTCTGTTACCAAGTTCAGTAATTTCTTTCTGTATAACATCTCTTGCAAATGTCACCTTTCTACCAGTAGCTACTATCTTAATTTAGGATATTCACTTACCTTTTGCCTAGACTACAGCAATAGTTTTCTAAATCGGATTCCCTGCTTCATCTCTTTCCTCACTCCATTCCATTCTCCATGTAGCTGCCAAAAGTTTTCTGAATTGTAGGTTTAACCAATATTCCCCCCCACCACCACTCCACTAAAACTCTTGTGGTGCCTGTCCCTCTCCTCTCCCTCCCCCCCAGATTAAATATTCAGTGTCCTAAAATTCAGTGTAGTACTAAGCTATTAAAGCTTATTAAAATTAATAAAGCTATTAATACTTAAAACAGGGACTAAGATTTTTGGGACATCCTGTATAAACTTTTGTTTGGTATTTAAATTTCTTTACAACCTGATCTCTATCTTTCCAGTCTTTTAATATATTATTCCTCCACATGCTCTATGGTCCGGCCACACTGGGCTACTTTTTGTTCATTAATCACAAAGCTCTGTTTTCCATCTCTGTCTCCATGGGGAATATTCTACCTCCTCACCTCAGACTCTTAGAATCTGGCTCCCTTTAAAACTCAGCCCAAGTGCTTCCTCCTCCAGGATTCCTTTCTCAGCTCCTCCAGATGCTAGTACCTTCCCCTCTGAGGTATCTTCCATCTACTCTGTATTATGTATGTGTATGTATGTATGTATGTATGTATGCATGCTTTCTCCTCACTAAAATGTAAGCTCCTTGAGGACAGGAACCCTTTTTCCCCCCTTTGTATCCACAGTAGATAAGGGCCTGAAGTCAGGAAGACCTGAGTTTAAGTTTTACCTTAGGCACTTACTACCTGTGTAACCCTGGGCAAGTCACTTAAGCTCTGTTTATCTCAGTTTCCTCATCTGTAAAATGGGGATAATAATACCTACCTCCCGACGCTGTTGTAAGGACCAAATGAGATTATTGTATAGCATTTAGCACAGTGCCTGGCACATGGTAAAGTACTTTATAAATGCTCTATAAATAATAGCCATTATAGCACAGTGCTAGACACCACAATAAATGTATGAATTGAATCACAATGCCAAGGCAATTAAGGGGATATCCCCAAACCCTCTGGTGAAGTCTCAGTGCCTCCTTGCTCTCTGTGCTTCAGATTTTAGCTCGCTTGTATATTCTTCCATCTTACCTCTGGAGATAGACTACTGGATATCTCCACCCAAAAACACCACCACCAAGCAGTGGGTCATTTACAGTATTTCTCATTTCACTGAATTTTCAATTAGGTGCCATTAACAGGTCCCTAGCACTGAATAAATGTCTTAAAACCACACTAAACAGACGTTCATTTGTAGGATTCTGCAATCATTCCTGTAAGTGAAATTGTCTGCAACACTGTTTAAGTATTTAAATACGATAAGAGATCTATGATTTCATCAGAGAGGGTCTTCCTTCACTAACATAGATCGTAGCCACTCTACACCAGAGTAGACATCTGTATGAGTTGCTTTGGTCAGAAAAAAAACATCATCTGGTGGCCCAACTTCTTGTGATGAGCCTCTCTGAACTTAATAAGGCTTGTCCCATATTCAATGCCTTTCCAGCTCCAGGAGGACCAGCCAGAGCTTGTGCTTCACTGGCACAGTCTCAGAGAACCTAGGGTCACCTCCACACCACAATAAGGCATCAGAGGAGGACTTTTGAATAATAGAAAATAAAAAATGCTATGAAAATTGGAAGCATTGTAAAAAGAAAAAACCCGAGGTAGTATTAAACATTTGTGTTTTAACTGTAATTGGCATTATAATACTGTACTAGGAAAATTTCAAATTTATTGGGATCTTGTTGAGTTATTTTAAATTGCTGTTACATCACAATACCTCAATACAGGTGATCAGGGTGACAGAGGAGACAAAGGAACTATTGGTGTAGGCATTGACGGGCCTGATGGAGATCAAGGACCTCAAGGTATGCATCTTTATACAGGCTATATTACTTTATTGTCAGCATTCCAGTTTCCTGACAGCATATTTAAATAAAACATGTTTGAAATTTAGTTATTTATGAGGAAAATATTGTCCTTCAGCAATGCATAGGTAGAATTCTTGAAGGCAAAAATAAAATGATTCCTAGATTAAAATCTTAACTCCCCTGACCTTCCTCTTTACCATTTTGAAAAGTATGATAAAAATAAACAATTTCATTAAAGATTTTAATAACTATCTTAACACTATGAAACAATCGCCTAACAATATAAGTCCTTACCAAAGATCTTCCTTCTGTATCTAAGTGTAAATTCCTTCATACTTGGGAACCTCTCTACCCACCCTAGAATCTGATTGTCTAACATAAGAGTTGTCATTTAAATTTGAATGAGTAAACATGTTTTTTATCTACGGAGTTGTTGTAGCCAGTTCTGAATAAGACATAAGCAAGGTAAAGGGTAAACAGAGGTTCCACAGCAGGAATAAAATAACCACTTACTAAGCTATGTTTTAAAAAGAAAAGCTAAGTACTAGGGAACTGATAATGTAAGAGCTGTATCCAAACTCTACCTAACTTTTTCTCCTTGCAATCTTTCTTAAGGACCTCAAGGCGTTCCTGGAACTAGTAAAGATGGTCGAGATGGTGCCCATGGTGAACCTGGGTTTCCAGGTGACCCTGGCATTCCTGGTGCAATTGGTGCTCAGGGAACTCCAGGGATTTGTGATACCTCAGCCTGTCAAGGAGCAGTTATAGGAGGAGGAGGGGAAAAATCTGGCCCAAGAAGCTCATAAACATAACTTAAAGAAATGGACCAGTGACTGAATATTCGAGTAAACATTGAATTATGAAAAGACAAATTGTTGAACAGATAGACAGTATTCCCCTATTAATTTTAATGAGTTCAAAGTTGTACATGGTAATTCAGTTCAATGAAGCAATATGATGAAAGCATTTTCAATACCTTATATATATATGCCCTTCTTAAAAAAAAAAAGCTTAACCTATTTCCTTCAACACCTTTTAATGGCAACAGACTCCTCCTCCTACTTGCAGAAGGGCTCTATTCTTTTTAGTATCTTTTCTCCCTACACATAATTGTCTATTTGTGTACAAGAATTAAACTTGATTTCATACCTCAAGTTGCCACAAGCAATAAATCTAAAACACTTCTAAGGTGGTTTAACGTATGTAAATAAAATTTTCAGGGGAGAATTTTTGTATATTTCCATAAGATGACAAAGGATTTTCAGCAACATGTTCATACCAAACTTCACTTTTTCACAAATACTGTGCACATAGCCAAAGATTATGATGGAATCCCAGTTAAAAAAAAATAAAAAAAAAGCTCACTGCATCCAGTAATATTAAACTGGTGACACAGTATTATTAAAAATCAAAGGAAATTTTAAAAAATTTTGTGATGTCCTATACACACAAAGTTCTAGCCAGATTTACCTCTTTGACACTTATTTTTGTTGGAAAATAAATTGCTACAAATTTGTGAATATCTGTGATTTTACAGTATTTATTTTAGGTGACTTTGTATGTATTTTAAAGCCTGTTGGTGTCATCTGTTGTAATAAATAAAGCCACTCAAATCTGAAAGTATTTTAGTTCAAAACACTGTAGTTTATTATCACATAGAGCGATTACTCTCAATATGAAAATATTCTGTGCATATAAGTAATCCATTGTTTACAGTATACCATTTATGGGCAAAAGCAGCTTTAAGAGAAACTTTTGGAAAGCTTGTGGTAAAATAGTTTAAAACAGTACTGTATTTTGCAAGCAATGCAAACAAACAGTACTGTATGACTGAAAATATAATTCCAAGGGGGATAGACAATTGGCAAATTAACTCAAATACAGTATCGTTTCCAAACTACTTATAGTCAAGAACAATTTAACTTTGTTCCAATTGCTAAGTGGGCATATTTGAAATATAAATAAAAGCAATGTACCTTTTAATAAAGATGAACACAAATCAGATTGTTCAGATAGTTTTATAACATATCATGTTAGAAAAACATGATGGCTTTCGTTGATAATTGAAGAATTACTTACTAATTATTGTCAAGATGCTTTCTTGTATGCTGCTGGTCCCCCAAAGGTCTAAGAGGACACTGATGAACAAATATTTAATGTTCTAGTTTAATGTTGCCAGTAAGTCACTACTACTGGAATCCCAGTAACAAACGTTGTCAATATAAAATTAGACCATAAGATTAGAATTCCAGAATTGTAGAAAACAGATATGGATCATCCCTGGATAGCCATATATTTAGTAAAAATACTAAGTATTCAGTTCAAATTACTTGATCTCCATAGCGGGGCTATTCTGTAGATTTTCCTGCACTGGACATGTTACTAATGAGTCTGGTCTGGTCAGCTTTAGCCTTCTGCCCGTTTTACCACAAAATACACTTTCAAATTCCTAAAGTCAAGAAATGATAAATAAGTTAATATATTGAATTTATGCAAGTAGCATTCAGATATAAAACTACTGAGCTTCAAATTAATAACAGTATAAACACTTAGGCTGTTTACAAAAATATTATTTTAATATTAATATAAATTACACATGAAATTCTCTTAACAGTTTATTAAATAGTTTTTCAAATAAATGCTCACAAAAATGAGAAGTAAATTATAATTCTCAAACTATGGTTAGCTTTTAGTTCAAATCTTAGAATGAATAAAAAAAGTCATTTTAACTATTCAGAAAAAGTAATTTATATTTTTTTTAATTATAGGATTTTTAATTATATATTCCTTACTGGTTTTTAGGAAAAGTATCACATTACTACTTCACTATGCAATTACTATAATTACTTAATAACACTGGCAGTCAGGACTATAGTAGCAATGTTAAACACTGGTGCAAATTCTTAGGTAATACAATAAATGTAGATTATATGTACCACTGTTTTGTATTTTAGAAGGCATTTTTTATTTTTTAAATCCATCTTCTTTCAAAAAACTAGATACCAATTACCTTCCCATTCCCAAATATATTACATCTTTTACATATTTATTACATCTTTTAGTCCGAGTATGAATTCTTTTTATACTTTTCTCTGGATGTAAAGTGCCTCAGAAGCTTGCTGCAATTCAAGATGAGGCATATTATTTCACACTTCATCTCCTAAGACAAGTTACTAGAACTATGCTTCCATGTAAAATGTATTAAGAGTAGATCCACAACTACTTTTTCATTTAATGAAATTTCATTAATTTCATTTAATGAAATTTCATGCTTAATAAAGCATGCATCTTAAATGCTTTTTCTAGTGGTGATGAGTGGCAAATCTATGTATACTTGCACTATACTCACTCTATCCACCCGACCCCACCATGATGAAAAAAGTCATGCATTTTTACAATATAGGTTAGGGAGTGTAGGTCAGAGTAAAGCCAACAGATCTCATAAACCCCAACCAACTGAATAAACCAAGCATATAGCCATGGATATTTACTGATATTTTCCCCATTTAATTTCCCTTCTTCCTCTTTCACTAACAAGTGCAAGCTTATATGCACAAAAATACAATTAATAGAAGGTTTTTTTTTATAATTTAGTTTCATTCTGTAAGAAAGATGCCATGTGACCAAAGCTGATATTTACATTTTGTAATTATGAGACTCATGCCCATAACTAAAGTTGAATTCCAAGTAGGCAAAGAAGAACATTCATACTTATTACCTTATACTTATCAATACAAAGAACTGGCAAACAGATTAGCTATGGCTCATGTAGAACCCCACATTAATAAAGTATATTTGCCCTAGTGTACTAATGTTCACTATAAACCAAAATATCATAAAACACTCACTTGAAGTATAAACACACCTTTATTTTTACAATTATGTTTTTATTCTGATTAACTCTGTCAATTAAATGGCTCATATATTAGATGGGATTTCTTATTTAGACTGAACCTGATGATCAATGTCTGATATGACATTAAGGCAGTGTTCTTCATCCATGTGAACAGAGATAATACGTATCTATGCTTTAGTAGTATAAATGATATGTTATTTCATCAATGTAGTAAGTACTCCTTTCACTGATAACAAACTGAAACCTCTCCATGCTTCAATAGAGAATTTCATGTGTGGAAAATCATCACCTGGGGGTCCACCTTCTGGTGATGAGCCTCTACAAATTTAGCTGGTATGGTCCTCAGACAACACATACAGTCTGTCACCATGCCCATACATATCTATATAACAGAAAATGTAAATGTAGAATATTTATCCCTACTTTGATAATACCTTATTCCATATGTTGGAGACAGATATCTTTATCTGATTAAAGAAATTAAATTATAGAATTAATTGTTCTTTCCAGAATTATAGAGTTAGGCTGAAAGTATCATAAATATCCCATTATCATTCTTAGTTTCTAGCTTCTAAGTCTATTTAAAATTTCAACCTCAGTTGTTGGTAATACTTTGAATAATTATGCAAACTGGGTCAAATATGATCTTTGACCATATGACATTTCCTAGTCTTAATTCATGCAAATCCCTTTGAATTTCATGGGCGGGGGGCGGGTGGGATGAAATGGTTATTAAGGTTGTGACCAAAGAAACATGTATTTTTATTTATGTTTTAATTCCTAAAGAACCATCACTAACTGGCTAATCATATTTTGCTGGTCAAATTTAGGGATAATTTTACCTAGAAGCAAAAATATGAAGACTCCAACAGAAAGGCGGACAAAGAATATGAACAGTGTTCAGAAGAAATGCAAATGGCAAAAACCATATGAAAGACTGTTCCATTTCACTAATAAAAAGGGGGGAAAATGTACACTTAAGCCTCATACCTACCAAATTAGCAAAAATGATAAAAACCAGAAATAGGCAATGTTGGAGAGGTTTACTAATACACTACTGGTAGAGCTAAGAATTTGTCAAAATCTTTCTGTAAATTAATTTAGAATTTGTGAAAGTAAAATCACTAAATGGTTTAAACCTCTGACCAAGTGATTACCGTACTGAGCACACTCTAAGGAAGTTGATGACAGAAAAAGGTCCTATAATATAAAACAAAATATTCCTAACAGCACAATTTAGTAGCAAAAAACTGGAAGCAAAATGGTTGCCCATTAATTGGAAGCAGGTGCCTATACTGCAGCATATGAATGTAACGGAGTAAGAGTAAGAAACAAGTATGAGAAAGGTAAGTATGAGAAATATGGTAGGTGTTGTATAAAATGATGCAGTGAAAAACCAAGAGAACAATATATACAATGACTATAATAATGTAAATAACACTAAAAAGTACTTAATTTATGATGAATTATAATAAATAATCTGGGACAAACAAAACTGATAAGGAAATATTACTTCCTCTTCAGTGGAAAGGCAGGGACTACAGATAAATAATGTGGTATATGTTGTGAAATGCTATTGTTGTGTCAGCTGATTTTGAATGTTTTCTTTAAATAAGGAAAGATTCAGTGGAAAGAGAATAAAGAAATAACTAGTAAAAAAAAAAAGAGGCAAAAATAAAACTTTTTTTAAAAAAACAAGCTATGAAGCTACTAATGACCCAGTTCCTATTTCTATTAAAAGAAGGCAAGAATCCCATATCCATTATATAGGTATTAAGAATATCTGCTAGATTTGCAAGCTGAACACCAAAAAGTTTATTAAACCAATAAAAGATAAATTTCAAAAGTATTCAAAACTTCACTTAATTAAAAATAAACATAAATCAATACAATGTAAGAAAAGCCACATTATAAATTAACATAATACTTCATATAGACATAAATCTGACACAAATGATACACAATATGGTTAAGTGTGCCAACTATAAGACAAAAATCAGGAAATGGATGAACTGGTGTGATTCATGAGATTCGTGTATTAATATGGAAAACATAAAAGGAGTGTGAAGAAGAAACAAACTTGGTATCACCCCGAGTAAGCACTGTCCAAGAGAGGGATGCCCTATCTGTTGGTGGTTTCTCTGTAGCCTGGACAAGTACTGACCCTGGAGTAGGGGGATCTATCAGGCTTTACCATGATCCCGTTAGAAATATCTTTAATACTTTCAATTTCACATTTGCTAAATAAATGTCTAATTTTAGTTACCAAATCAAATTCCTATGTGAAAGTGGGGTGCATTGTCCAGTAGTGATTAGTAGATTAAACAAGTATTCCCTTCAATGTAAAATAATAAGTTTGTATTCTGTTTACAAATCACTATCCTATAGAGTTATGTTCTGCCAGGGCCCATCGTTCTTAGTATGACTGACAACCATATTCCCAGAGTAGCAGAAGCAAATAACCAAAATCTACAGCAAACATAACCATCCCAAAGCATAGCATGGTCAAAATAAAACCACCTCAGCAAAAATAACTTTAGTATGAAACATCAAGTCATTGACAAAACTGTCCAATACAAACTTTAGCATTCAAACATCGTTTTTGAGGATCCAAATTCAATTGTGAAATACCACCTACATAATAAATGCTACAGCTAAAGCACATATAATATGTACATTTGTGAGTCATACTTCATTGAAGCCTTTCCAGATTACTCTAAAAGAGATTACACTGATCTCTTCCCCCAGGAAGAATTTACTGTCTGTAACCACTTTGATATTTAGCAATTGATACTTAACAATTACCACCTTCTTTTGTTAATTTTTTTCTATGTATATTTAGGTTTCCAACTCTCTTAGGGCAATGACCCTAACTTATTTTTCTGGTATCATCCCCTGAGCACCTGGCTGTAGCTTACACATAATAGGCATGCAAATATTTGTAGTTTTTAATAACCAATTAACTCTGATAACATACTGTAAATTTGGAAAGCCAGTTTGATGTATTGTTGGCTAGCTACAATTCTCACTTCACTTTTAATAAATGTTAAGTAACATAATGTGTATCTATTTCCTGATACTATATCTAATATCCTGATGGCAATATTTTAGAAAATAATAAAGGACCCCAGTCTGAAAATAATTGGTAAAATAAAGAAGGCCAACCACTTTTAATTATTTGTGGGCTTTTAAAGTGAAATTCTGAAAATTTACTTTGGCCTAATTACTAACCTTCTTCAGAGAATCTCCATGTCTTTCCTGAATATATTTCAGGAATGCTGTAGTCCACTGTAAAGTTGTTGCCTTATCAGTCTCAGCATTGCAGAATGGAACTAGAAGATTCAATTCATCACAACAAATCCGAATTCTGCGCCTGTATTCAAAACCCAAAGTAGTCATGAAAGAAACTAAATAAAACTAGCCATCTAAAATGATGTTTCTTTTAAAAAAAATTTTATTATAAACTTAACACTCTTAACAAATACAAATCAAAGTCAAAACTATATACATTTTTCACTGAAAAAAACATAATTTTAAAACACAATAATGTATTTTTCTATATCCCCTTCTCAATCTGTTTGCATACTTAAAGTTGTTGTCTTTATTGTTTTTAGATGATATCAATGTGTATGTTGTTGTTCTTGTGTTGACCTTGCTTTGAGTCACTTCATATAAATCTTTCCACTTTCCTTTTATTCTTCAAATTTATTTATATGGCACAATAATGCTCAGCTGCATTAACACTGCATGTTTTACTCAGACATTCTCCATTTGTTGCATATATATGATTATAAATAAATCATCTACAAATACATTTTTGTATAGGCAGATTATTTTTTCTTTTAATGGCATCTTTAGGATATGTCCCAAGAATGAGAATGCAGAGGACCAGCTGTCTCCGAGATCACTTTTGTGGCTCTATATTTTGCCAAATTGCTCCTTCCAAAAAACTACACCGATCTACAGTTGCACCAACAATGTAGCACAGTGTCTGTTTCCCTATAACCTACCAACATTGCATTTTCAATTATTTTTGCCAGAGTGCCAGTTGTAAGTTAGTATTTTAAAATTGCATTAATTTGTATTTCTCCGATATTGGAGAAGTTAATGTGTTTTTTAATATTCTAAACTTCTAAACAATTTATAAACTATAGTTTTCCAAGACTGATATTTAAATTCTAGACTATTTCATCAGCACTCAGCAAACAAGAGGCACTTAATAAATGTTTGCTGGGTTGTGTTAGATTAATCCAAATAAAATTTGAAGAAAGTCAGAATTTATGGATTAATAAAGTACTTCCAAAATTGTCCATTCTTAGAGGTTAATTAAGGCTTTCATTTCAATGGGGTAATATATAATGGTACTAAGGTACTACACAGCAATCCAACTATGCTAAATGTAGACCTGACATATTAATTTATCTCTAAAAATTATTCCACATTAACAAACTTGGAGGAATGTGGGATATCCAGTCTATAGAAATATATTTATAGCATCACTTAGTAGAAGCAAAGTTTAATTTAACTTGCACTGTATCCCTAGACTACATTGTAGCATCCAAATTTTTGATTCATTAGTATCCAGAGTCTTAAGGATGCAGGTCCTGTGAAAAGGTATACAGTGTGGTCCCATTTGCCAATCTGCATATTCCTAACCACATCCATAAAGCAAGTGAGCAATTCACTAGATGCTAGAGGCACAACTGTGTAACTGAGGTTCAACTGGATACCCAGGTAGGAAAAGGTTTGGGGTTTTGTTTTTTAAAGTCTAGACCTGTGATTTCATCAGTGCATGGCACTCCCAGTGTGGAAATTCCCTCTACTGATGCAGGTGAACAACTTTTTTGCAACTTACAGTACAATAAAATTGCCTGGGGCATTGAGAGGTTAAGTGACTTGCCCACTGTCACACCAGCAGTATAGGTCAAAGGGAAGACTTGAAGCCAGGTCTTCCTGACTCCAAGGCCAGCCCTCTATCCACTATGACACACTGCCTCTCAAAGAATACATTTGTAATTATTTATATAAAACTCATAGTCTACTGAAGCCCTGAAGTGATTAATATATGCTTGTGCCCTATATGGCTTCATGATGTAATCAATGTGGGGACTTCCTCCACCAGTGCATATTGAAATGTCTCATTTTGAGTGACTCTTGTTTATATCCTTCTATAATTCCACCATGGAACCATGATTTGCACAAAACACCAGAGGTTTTCTTCTAGGTCTCAACTTCTTATGGTACCAGTGTTGTACATAAACCAACCAGATGGATAACTCACTCTAGCTACAAGACAATCCCACCTCCTTTTCCAAGCATATATTTTGTAGATGGTATTTTACTGTACTTCTTGAAGTCAAGTCATCACTGCTAATATGCACAGCCTACTTATACACCCACCATGAATCTCTCCAATGCCCTTTGGATCACCCACAAGTATTATTCTTCAGAGATTGAGGTATTCCATCATTCACAGTCACATAGCATCACCTGGAGAATACTGATACTAAAAAAATGGGTATGTGTATCAGGGAACAGCTTGGGATTGTGGAAAGCATTGTATATTTCCCAAATGCAGTTAAGTACATGCTCTTCCTTCTGTTCAGTTTTGGACCCAGAAAATTGTCCTTACTGTACCTTATCCAAGATATAAATAGTGACTAACTTAATGGGTTGACTATCTACCTACATGCTACAACCTGGGCAATATGTATTCTTTATCCATGTGGCTTATCCTACGTAGATTTCTTTGCCAATCTCTTTTGCAGCTGTAAATCTCATTATGGAAAGCCTGTAATATTCTGGGGCTTGGTGCAATCAGTTTAATATCATCCACAGGGATTCAATCTTCCTTTTGGAGTTTGTTCTGGACTTCCTCAATGACAGTAGTCAAAAACCTTTGGCAACTGCATTTTCCCTTGTTTTATGTTTCACTTGATAATCATTGTTTCAATGAAAAAAATTACCTCAGTGGTTACATCTATCAAGGAATTGCAATACATACATTGCTTACATAGAATTTAAAAATCTGTGTTTTGCTCTACCAAGTCAAATTATTTTTCTAATAAGATGCGATTGGATCTTGTATTCTCTACACTGTTCAATCAGTTGTATGAATGAAGAGGTAATATTCTAGAAAATGGTCTGTGAGTCTTCCTGTCCCCTTTTCAAACTTTTATCAAGGATACCCTTAACAGGTTTCATTCTCATAAAGGTTTCGTGGAAATAACAAAGTAGGAAAATGGGTCAGTCAGTAGCTGTTGATACTGTTGTCTTTTCTTGGTAATAGTACCATAAATGATTTTTTCCCATTCATTTGTTATCTTTCCCCATTTTATGAATCTTGAAAATTCTTCAGTTGCCTCCAAAATTGTGTTGCCTCAAGCAGATTTCTTCTGTGTATTCTTCAGCAGACCCAGCCACTCTTCCCAATGACAGTTTTTCAAGTGCCAGTTCTCACTCTTCATCAAGCACTGAGATGCAACGAGTTCAAATGTAATGGATTCTACTATAATTAGTGAAGAGTCTAGATCACAATAGAATGGCTGGTAAATCTGTTGCTTTTTAAAATTTCTTATCTTCCAGTTTCATCTATCAGTGCTATTGGGATGAACTGGTGCAACTGGGTCTTATGCACAGCTTTCTGGACTCATTTTCCCTTTTGCTACTTTTAACAGTTTTGTCAGACAATGTTATGAGTAACCTTTCCCATTCCTTGTATATAAATTCTAAAGCTAAGCTTGTACGGAAAATTCATGTTGCTTGAGGCTGCTGTGATTCTGCTTCGCTATGTCATCAAACGTGTTCACTAGATGAGGCAATTTTAGAACTTTAAAAAAATCAAACTTCTTAATATATTTATAGTGTTTGGCCTTTCTCTAGGAAATGGTGATAATCTTTATTTTTAGTCATTTGCCATTTTTCAGAGTCAAAAGCTTGTTTAAATAGGTTGGGTTTCAGTTGCTGTAACAACATATAGTGCTGTCTTAGCTTTATCCTTTTTTTCAGTTTGATGTTGATTTTGATCTTTGCTGTAATTGATGGTTCAACTCTAAAAAGAGCGCAAATTCAGAAATGACTCAGTCACTGCTATAAGATATAGGTCAATTTCATTTTCTGTGAAGTTCTTTGGTGTACTGCACCTCTTAAATCTTTCCCTATAGAAAGTATTCGTTGAAATATGGACTTAATGCTTTGGAATTATTTTTGAGACTCTAGACTTTCTTAATTCTAAACCATTTTTAGCAAAACATTTTGCAACCCTTCCCTGTGTCCACCTTCATAATGAAGTCACTGAGTATTGTGACATACCTGCATATCCATACACATATGTACATATATGCATATTTATATGTTTGTATACATATACATATATTGACTTAGTTTAGAAGTCTCTTGTCATGTTCTTTACTTCTTCATCCTTTGGAAAACTCTTATCCAATGCCTTATCAAAATTTGAGGATATTCTGAGTTCTCAAAGAGTGTATCAGTGAAGTACAAACTCTGGCAGATTCTACCAGGCTGGAAAAGTTTCAAATATGATCCTATGGCAGATCGCTTCTACTGTCAAAGGACCAGCTTAGCTAAGGAGATGAAAGGCTGGCCACCAGCTGACTGACCATTAGGTCATTAATTCTTTGGCCATGACAAGCCATTAAACAAAGAAAAAGCAAAATGATCCTCAGTCCTAGGCAGCCTCGTCCCAATTTCACAGTGTAAGTGTGGCCAAGTGATAGAAAAGGGAGTACAGGGCAAAGAATCACATGATTTTCATGACATCTACAAACATTAACTTAACTACTGGTATCATAAGGACAAGATCTTTGTCCATCAAGTGAACTGACATAGGACTGCAGGAATTAAACACATCCATACTGTCATTCTAAATGTAACAAAACCAGAAGTAGAAGCTAAATGAAATTATAGCTCACAGCTCTTCCTAAAGAGGCAAATGGAATTGGAGACAGCTTCATTGCATACTCATAGGCAAGAAACATGTCATGAGACACTTGGTATGCTTGTGAAAGCAAAAGTACAATGACTACCATGAAAATAATTATAGCTTATATGCACCTGATATAGATCTCCTTTATAACGGAACTAACTTGCTTTAAGTAAGCATTAGAACAAGAAGATTCAACTTTGAATTAGTGATTTTCATAATCTATATATTTATATAGAGATGACAATGTGATGGAGTGGAGAGTAGACTTGAAATCAGGGTTCAAATCCCACCGCCAACACTTATTGGCTGTGTAAACCTAAGTAAGTCACAACCTTTTCGAGTATCAGTTTCCTCATCAGTAAAATAATGATGATAATAATTGCAGTACCATCTCACAATATTGTCATGCAGCTCAAATGAGATAATGTATTATAAGTCCTTTGTAAACCTTTAAGTGCTATCTGTAGGTAGCAACTGTTATACCTTCAAATATTAAACAAGATAGTACTTGAAGAATCTGTGATTTCGTCAGTGTGGCTACTGCCTCCACCAATGCAGACTATAATCTCTCTAACAATCAATCAGTCAAAAAACATTTATTAAGGCCCTTCTATATGACAGGCACTATGCTAGGCACTGGGGATACAAAGACAAAAAAGAAACAGTATCTGCCCCCAAGGAGCTTACATTCTACCAACAGACAGAACATGTATATATTTCTTTTTTTTTTTTTAATGCAATTTATTTATTTAACATATTTGGTTTTCAGCATTGATTTTCACAACAGTTTGGATTACAAATTTTCTCCCCATTTCTGCCCTCCCCCCCCACTCCAAGATGGCGTATATTCTGGTTGCCCTGTTCCCCAGTCAGCCCTCCCCTCTATCACCCCCCTCCCCTCTCATCCCCTTTTCCCTTCCTTTCTTGTAGGGCAAGATAAATTTCTACGCCCCATTGCCTGTGTATCTTATTTTTTAGTTGCATACAAAAAGTTTTTTTGTTTTTGAACATCTGATTTTAAAACTTTGAGTTCCAAATTCCCTTCCCTCTTCCCTTCCCACCCACCCTCCCTAAGAAGTTGAGCAATTCAACCTAGGCCACACATGTATTATTATGTATAACCCTTCCACAATGTTCATGTTGTGAAAGGCTAACTACATTTTGCTCCTTCCCAACCCATCCTGCTTTATTGAATTTTCTTCCTTGACCCTGTCCCCTTTCCAAAGTGTTTGTTTTGATTACCTCCACCCCCATCTGCCCTCCACTCCATCATCCCCCTGCCTTTTATTTTTTTTTTTTATCTTCCTCCCTCTTCTTTCCTGTGGGGTAAGATACCCAACTGAGTATGTATGGTATTCCCCCTCAGGCCAAATCTGATGAGAGCAAGGTTCACTCATTCCCCCCTCACCTGCCCACTCCCCTCCTCTCCTAGAACTGCTTCCTCTTGCCACCTTTATGGGAGATAATCCACCCCATTCTATCTCTCCCTATCTCCCTCTCTCAGTAAGTTACTCTCTCATCCCTTAATTTCATTTTATTTCTTTTAGCTATCTTCCCTTCATCCTCAACTCACCCTGTGTCTGCTCTCTCTCTTTTACATATATATATATATACACATACATACACATACATACATATACACATAGCATGTATATATTTCTAAGTACATACAAGATAAATACAAGACTTGAAAGAAGTGAGCACTAGCAGTTGGAGAGATCAGGATAGCTTCATGTAGAAGGTAGTATTTGAGTTGAGCTTTGAAGGAATCAAGTGATTTTAAGAAGCAAAGAAGAGAATGCATTCCAGGCATAGGGACAATCAGTACAAAGGTACTGCAGATTTAATATCATATGTGGAGAGTAAAAAGGCCATTTTGACTGGACCATTTGGGAAGGAGGATTAATGTATATTAAGGCTGGAAAAGTTAAGTTGGGGCAAAGCCATGAAGCATTTTAAATACTGGAGGAGTTCACATGTTATCTTAAAGGCAACAGAGAGCCAATGAAATTTATTCCATAGAAGAATGAGATGGGTACATCTATACTTTGGCGTCTCTTTGGCCGATGTACTGAAGAGTGGAAAGATTTGAGGCAGGTGCCGAAGGATGTTGCAAGAGTACAGGCAAAAGGTAATGAGGGTATGAACTAGAGTGGTAGCTATAGACATGAATAAAGAGATGGATGTAAGAGATGTAAAGACAGAAGCATCAACTTAATTTATATGTGGGGTGAGAGAGTAAGAAGTCTAGAAAGTATAATTCCAATGTTTTGAATCTGGATGACTAAAAAGATGGTGGCACATTTGACATAAACAAGGAATTTCAGAAGATAGATAAGTTTTGGGACAGTTTGAGTTTGAAATGCTCAATAAGCAATTGGAGACACAGGACTGGAACTCAAGAAAGGGTGGGAGTGGATTTACAATTCTGTAGGACACCTACATAAAAAGAATATTTAAAGCCAGGACTGCTAATGGGGTTACCAAGTGAGAGAAAACAGAGTCTAGGACAAATACTTGGGGTACTGAACCAGCAAAGAAGACTGAGAAGATGAAATTAAGGGGTAACCACTAGGGGTGGAGCCAAGATGGCGGCTGGAAAGCAGGGACTAGCATGAGCTCCCTGCCAAGTCCCTCCAAAAACCTATAAAAAATGGCTCTGAATCAATTCTAGAACCGCAGAACCCACAAAATAGCAGAGGGAAGCAGGGCTCCAGCCCAGGACAGCCTGGATGGTTGCTGGGAGAGGTCTTTTGCACACAGAGCTGGGAGTGGAGCAGAGCCCAGCGTGAGCCGCGTGGTCCAACCAGACCAGGAGCTGGGCTGATCGTGCCCTAGCGCCCTGAATCAGTGAGCTGTGGTAGTTCCCAGACTTCTCGACCCACAAACACCAAACACAACAGAGAAGAACTGCAGAACCCACAAAATAGTGAAGGGAAGCAGGGCTCTAGCCCAGGACAGCCTGGATCTCTGGGTAAGGTCTATCCCTCATGAAGCTGGGAGTGGAGCGGAGCAGAGCCCAGCATGGGCGGCGCAGACCAACCAGACCAGGAGCCGGGCGGAGTGTGCCCTAGCGCCCTGAATCAGTGAGCTGCAGCAGTTACCAGACTTTTCAACATGCAAACACCAAAGATAACAGAGAAGGTTAGTGGGAAAAGCTGCTGGGGACAGAGTGAAAGAAGGAGTTCATGGTTCGGTCACCGCCCAGGGGGCAGCAGAGGTGGGGCAGCTACAGAAGTACAGCTGCAGTTGCTTCGGGCCCCAGGCCCACCTGGTGGGAGGAATTAAGTGGCAGATCAGAGCAGGAGTGAAGAGCCTGCTGAAGATCTAAGTCCAGTCTGGGTTGGGGGTTCTTGGGGAAAGAGGAGTGCTGGTGTGGCAGAGCTGGCGCATCCCCCCAAGCTTGGAACATAGAACTCTTCACTCTACAAGTAGTCATACCCCACTGAAAAATTCAAGGGTCATGTAAGTTGTCTGGGAACATGGCCAGGCAGTGAAAACACACCCAGATTCAGTCTCAGTCTTTGGAATCTTTCTTTAGTGACAAAGAAGACCAAAACATACAGCGAAAAGAAGTCAACAAAGTCAAAGAGCCTACAACAAAAGCCTCCAAGAAAAACATGAACTGGTCTCAGGCCGTGGAAGAGCTCAAAAAGGATTTGGAAAAGCAAGTTAGAGAAGTAGAGGAAAAATTGGGAAGAGAAATGAGAAGGATGCGAGAAAACCATGAAAAACAAGTCAATGACTTGCTAAAGGAGACCCAAAAAAATACTGAAAAATATACCAAAGAAAACAACACCTTAAAAAATAGACTAACTCAAATGGCAAAAGAGCTCCAAAAAGCCAATGAGGAGAAGAATGCCTTGAAAGGCAGAATTAGCCAAACGGAAAAGGAGGTCCAAAAGACCACTGAAGAAAATATTACCTTAAAAATTAGACTGGAACAAGTGGAAGCTAGTGACTTTATGAGAAATCAAGATAGTATAAAACAGAACCAAAGGAATGAAAAAATGGAAGACAATGTGAAATATCTCATTGGAAAAACCACTGACCTGGAAAATAGATCCAGGAGAGATAATTTAAAAATTATTGGACTACCTGAAAGCCATGATCAAAAAAAGAGCCTAGATATCATCTTTCAAGAAATTATCAAGGAGAACTGCCCTGATATTCTAGAGCCACAGGGCAAAATAGAAATCGAAAGAATCCACCGATCGCCTCCTCAAATAGATCCCAAAAAGAAAACTCCTAGGAATATTGTTGCCAAATTCCAGAGCTCCCAGGTCAAGGAGAAAATACTGCAAGCAGCCAGAAAGAAACAATTTGAGTATTGTGGAAACACAATCAGAATAACCCAAGATCTAGCAGCTTCTACATTAAGAGATCGAAGGGCTTGGAATACGATATTCCGGAGGTCAATGGAGCTAGGATTAAAACCTAGAATCACCTACCCAGCAAAACTGAGTATCATGCTCCAAGGCAAAATATTGCCTTTCAATAAATTACAGGACTTTCAAGCTTTCTCAGTGAAAAAACCAGAGGTGAATAGAAAATTTGACTTTCAAACACTATAATCAAGAGAAGCATGAAAAGGTAATCAAGAAAAAGAACAAGAAAAAGAAATTGCAAGAGACTTACTAAAGTTGAACTGTATTGTTTACATTCCTACATGGAAAGATGATGTATATGATTCATGAGACCTCAGTATTAGGGTAGCTGAAGGGAATATGCCTATATATATATATATATATATATACACACACACATACATATACATATATGTGTGTGTGTGTGTTTATGTATATATGTGTATATGTGAGTGTGTATGTATGTGTGTGTGTGTGTGTATACATATATATATATACACAGAGACAGAGAGAGAGAGAGAGAGCAGACACAGGGTGAGTTGAAGATGAAGGGAAGATATCTAAAAGAAATAAAATCAAATTAAGGGACGAGAGAGGAATATATTGAGAGAGGGAGATAGGGAGAGATAGAATGGGGTAAATTATCTCACATAAAAGTGGAAAGAAAAAGCAGTTCTGTAGGAAGAGAAGAAAAGGCAGGTGATGGGGAATGAGTGAATCTTGCTCTCATCAGATTTGACCTGAGGAGGGAATACCATACACACTCAGTTGGGTATCTTACCCCACAGGAAAGAAGGAGGAAGAAGATAAAAAAAGGGGGGATGATAGAAGGGAGGGCATATGGGGGTGGAGGTAATCAAAAACAAACACTTTCAAAAAGGGTCAGGGTCAAGGGAGAAAATTCAATAAAGGGGGATAGGTTAGGAAGAAGCAAAATATAGTTAGTCTTTCACAACATGAGTATTGTGGAAGGGTTATACATAATGATACACATGTGGCCTATGTTGAATTGCTTGACTTCTTAGAGAGGGTGGGTGGAAAGGGAAGAAGGGAGAGAATTTGGAACTCAAAGTTTTAAAAACAGATGTTCAAAAACAAAATAAAGTTTTTGCATGCAACTAGAAAATATGATACACAGGCAATGGGGCGTAGAAGTTTATCTTGCCCTACAAGAGAGGAAGGGAAAAGGGGATGGGAGGGGAGTGGGGTGACAAGGGAGGGCTTACTGGGGAACAGGGCAACCAGAATATACGCCATCTTGGAGTTGGGGGGAGGGTAGAAATGGGGAGAAAATTTGTAATTCAAACTCTTGTGAAAATCAATGCTGAAAACTAAATATATTAAATAAAAAAAATTTTTAAAAAAAGATCAAATTATGGTAAGTGGGAGGCAACAGTGTCATGGGAAGTCTATGAGTTGCTATGAGTCAAAAAGCTCTTAATAAGCTCTTATCATGTACCAGGTATTGCGCCAGGTGCTGGGTATACAAAGACAAAATTAAACAGTCCTTGCCCTAAGGAACTTACATTCTGTAGGGGAAGACAGCATGTACATATAAAAATATATACAATAAATGCACACAATATGTACAAAGTTAAGTCAGGAGTTGGGGGAGGGGACTGGCAGTTGGGGGTAGGGGAAGTAGATCAGGAAAAGCCTAATGAAGAACGTGGCATATGCAGGGAGCTATGGTTAAAAAATTAATCATCCAGCAGTCACTTGGTGATGAGTTTCTCCAGACATGCTCAGACAAGAAATGGTCATCAGAACCCGACCCAAAGTCTTTCAAGTTCTGAAAGATTTGCCAGAGCTTGTGTGAAGGACTTGTATAGCCTTTGAGAACTCAGAGCCACTGCCATTTTAGAATGGTGCATTGGAATCAAACTTCAGTCAAGCATATAAGTACAATTTTAAAAATCAATTAAAATGGCCAACTCTCGATTATGGGAGGAAAAGAGTCATGAGGAAGATGAAAGAGATTAGGAATATGAGTAATACAAATGGGTTATTTAAAATAATCTATGAATTTACTTTACCAATACTCCAGCCATTAGTTTCAACCTTATTCCTTACCATTTTACCAGAATTACTATTAAATAACAAAATATTATTGCCTACCCTTTAGTTAAGGGCCTAATAAACAGAAAATAGTTAAAAAGGTCTTTGATTATGAGAAACCAATGGTTTTAAAATTTGTGAACAAAACCTACTAAATCATATTACTTACCTTCTATCTCTTTCCATTCGATTGTGCCTCTCCCTGCGCTGAGAGCGTCCACCCTGTTGCCCACTTTGTGTCTGGTCACCTAGACTTGATTGTGTGGATTCTGTAGACTGCCAAGCACCTTGTGAAGTTGTGGTACTCTGGCTTTCTCCTACATTTTGAATTTCTCCAAGAGCTCTTCTTTCTACATTTGTGTCCAACTGACGCATTCGACTGCGATTTCTTTTATTTATTGCTTGTTTACATAACGCTTCTTCTTTGCAAAACAAGAAAAAAAGTAGTACTTTAATTTTTTATTCTCCTTTTAAATGAATTCCTAATACATTAATCCTTGATTTTTTGCATTATTAGATTCTGTATTAAGTACAAAATAGAAAAATTAATATTTTGTAGTTTGAATATAACTTAATGCGAAACTAATAAATTAACTTAAAAGTTAACTACTGTACTTCTGTAGTAAAGATGCTACTCCTTTTTAGCAATGAAATCTGTTGGCTGCCTAGCATTAAATCTGAAGTCTATTTTATAATGCTATATTTGGAATGTCTCTCTATTAACAATGAAATACCTTTGTATTTCACTCTCTATTTTTAAAAGAATCTTTAGGTACTTATACATAAGCTGGAATTGTTTACATTTTCTAGTATTCAGAGTAAATAAAAATTGAAGAACCAAAGACTAATAAACATAATTGCTTTCTCCAAAAAAAGAAAAACATCTTCTCTTCCTTTTATTAAAGCACAGTATAATATTACTACAATTGTTATTCTTACTGCAACTTTTAGAAAAGAAAACAAAAACCTAACGGGCATGAGATATAATACTTTCTTACCCTAAAGGAGATCTTACTACAAACTAAATAGAAACACAGAGGTTGAATTTGTACTTATTCTTTAGAAACCAGTGAAATCTCATTATAATAAATTCCATAGAATTATTTCCCTCCTACTATAATAAGCTCAGCCTTTCAGTGGTTCTTATTCGATATAGAACAAGAGGTGGCATGGCAAACACCTTTATCCTATTCCTTTCCCAAAAATCTCTAGAAATTTTGTTTTATTGGGTGGTTTTTAAAGTTTAAGCTCCACCTTTCCCTTTCCCACCGCCCCACATGATGAAAAATGTTTGAAGTGTCAAGGGTTGAAGAATAGGACTGACCCTGAA
Organism: Trichosurus vulpecula; assembly: GCF_011100635.1. NCBI lineage: Eukaryota > Metazoa > Chordata > Mammalia > Diprotodontia > Phalangeridae > Trichosurus > Trichosurus vulpecula. The sequence goes on along the minus strand of NC_050575.1, from coordinate 181,358,807 downwards.
CAAAACTTCAAAATAGGCCAAATTTGCCTTCATATCACCTTATGTCCCTTTCTGAGCTTTTTCCCACCATGGTTCTTAAGTGTTCCATGTCTGCATGTCCAAACTCTGGCATCAGGCTTATATCTATACCAAGCTATAAAATTTCTTTAACTTATCCCCAATAACAACTCCCTTTCTCTTAGTATGAATCTCAATTTATTAGAAAGGAAGCATTCTGATTAACCCAATTCACACTAAGATTTGATAACCACTTAAACATCTCATAAGATGAAACATAAATGAATCTCTAAGTGGTAGACTTTCATGCCCTGTAGCAAAATGAAGCAAAGAATTTCAGGGTTATAATTTTAGATGATAAGTCCCCGTCAAAAGGGCTTCTTTACTAGTACAAATGCTGCAAAAGAAGAGCTGCACGGAATTCAGCTATAACTCAGTAGCTCTTAACTATAATTCAAAGAATATTTACTCATACTTTCACTGTACAAAATCCAATTACTCTATGAGAGAGGAAAGTTTTTGGTTCTACTGAATTATTTGTCATAGAAAAATCTGTTGGAAATAGATCCCCAAACCATTGTTAAAGGTCAATCACTTAGGATTTGGAAAAAAGCTTTTTTATACTAAGTACCTCATTGCAATATCTGCTCTAGTGACAATTTACCTACAGAGGATTTCAGACTCCTCAATTAGAGATGGAGAGAAAACTAAAAAGGAAGAACTATAATGTGCTTTAAGCAACTTGAAGATAAAAACTATTACTACAAAAAATCAATACCTATTTACAAAATTCACTATTAAAAAGAAAAAAAAACCCACAAGTCAGTACACTGCTACAGTAGGTAAGCACAATTCAAATGTTCAAGCTTGAGAAGGAATGCTCAAAATATTAAATATGATCACTTTAGGGATATGGGGCCAGTAAGGATAGGAATCACTGATAAAATTCTAAAAAGGTTTCCCCATAATGGGAAATTGTTGTGTGACAAAACTGACGTCTAATATAATTTTTTACAATGTCTACTGCATAGCCTAGCCAAAGAAAGAGATTCTGTTATCTTATGTCATATATCTTACCTCCTACTTTAATCCAAACCTGCTCAGGTAAAGGCTTGTTTCTACTGCCTAAAGTCTGTTTAGTAGATTCAATTTCTTGCTGGTAACAGAAAGAAAATGCTCTGGGTAACCCAATATCTTGATGTTTGGCAGCTTCAAGTATAGAACATGAGTTACTAGAACTCTGGAATATAATGAAGGAATAGCAATATAATTAATTTTATTATCTATTGATATCTATTGATATTGCATCTTAATCTCCTCTCTGCTGCCACAAGTAAAACGTACTTTAACATGAAGTAAATACTAACAACAGCATTTATGGATATACAACTTTGAGACTTTAAATTTGCAAACTAAATATTGTGGAGTCTAAAATATTCCCCAAATACCTTTATTAAAAAGTCATTTATCAGATCCAATGAAAAGACTACAATCCATGAGACCTAATTAAGACAATGATTAATAAAGTCTATCAAATGTACCTTCACAAAAATCCTATTCTAATGCCTTATTCTGGCATAGATGTGACCCTCGGTACTTAAAGAGTATGAGTGGAACACAAGCTCTGGCAGTTTCTACCAAGCTGGAAAGGCTTGGAACATGATCCTAGCAATAGAGTGTCCGCTGTCCAAGGACCAGCCCAGTTAAATATGGAAAGGCTCATCACTAGTAGGTTGGCTACCTTAGGTGCATTCTTTGGCCATGGCAACCCATCAAAAGTTATTACTTCAGAGCTTCACTAATCATTTTCCCTACCTGTGTTTGTGAAAGATTAGAATTCCCAGCAGTAGAACAGGCATTTGCAGTAAATAATGGGTATGTAAATTGCAAAGCAGTAGTAGCAGCAGCAGTTTTATTTTTCACTAATGTGGTACATTTGTTTTGCTGCTGATGAAGAGGAACATTCATTAGTTCGGACGGATGTCGGATAAGGGTTACCAAACTGCCAAAACAAAAAGGACAACCCAGAAAAAAAACAAATCAAGAATATGCAACTGATACTCTTCCAGACATATTTTAGCCACTGACTGACAGATCACATTTGATTTTCTAAATACAGGTCAAATAGTTACTGTTACTGACCTTAGTTAGCTCAGTGACTGCCCTCACTCCCATTACTCTCCACTAAAAGGGGCACGGCATTCTAATTTCTTATTTTAATGGTTTTAATTATTCTTCGCTTCTGAGCCAGTGCAAACAACTCAAGGCATATCTGTTACCTTCATTTGCTCTACTTCTTCACCCAAACCACTGATGAAGGGCTGAAGTGAACAAGGTCAGGTTTAAGTGAGAATGGGCAATGACAAGTCTAGAGAACCGCTACTGACCACAAATCCTGCCTCAGCAGGTAGGCTGCTCATCTTAAGTACTATTAGAAATAGTAACTTGCATATAATGGATGCTTAACAAATGTTTAACTGAATTTGTTGAACACAAGAAATAAATTGGCCAATTTCAACTTAATGGATTTTGGATTATTTTAATCTGTGATTTCAAAAGTCTGGAAAACTTCCTCCACTGATACAAATCAGCAGTTTATAGTCTTAGGCTTTTGCCTAGGATAGAGTTTAAGTGACTTGCCCACATCATCACTCTGCACCTATTTGAAATAGGTATCTCATTCATATATATAATATGCATATTATATATACACACACATATGACATACACATGTATTATATACACATGTGCATGTATATATATACATATGCAATGAGGAGTACTTTCATTGTTCATTTAAACTTAATTCTGTATAATAAGTTCCTCAATATTGTTTGAATAGGTCTATATGGCTATTTTTGCAAAAGTAAAATGAATGAGAATTGAGGCAATTATTTAGGTAAGGAGAAAGGCTCATCAAAGCAGTAACTCTAGTGACATATCCAAATTTCAGGCAAAGAATTTTTTGCCAAGACCACCTGGTTAATAACCTCAATCATTTGTTTCCCTTTCTGTATAGCCACAGACTAAAGGTTCAAACTACAAATGATACAATGTTTTATGTAATCTTACAATTTTTTAAAAAGTACTAAAAGCTGAATATACAAAACATTTTATTTTACTATCACAATAACACAAAACTACCTCTTTTGATTGTACCTTTAACAGAATTATCTAGCTAAAATTAAGTAAAACATCGCTTTGAAGCTGTTAGGACAAATTTTTATTAAGTTGTTAAAAGTGTGTATGTCTAAAAACAAAGTAGATACCTACTGATTAAAGAATGACTATACATTTATGGTACATGAATGTAATGGTCTATTAAGAAACTCTAATATTAAATGGTGAATATGAAGAATTCTGAGTAGGGGAACTCGATGAACTAATACAGAGTGAAGTAAGCAAAACTAGAAAGTGCAAAACAGTGACAACTAATTTAGTGCTGTGTGAATATAATGACCAAAGTCGCCCTGACAAGGCTGAGAAAATTAATACTCCTCCTCTCTTTGCAGAGGTGAGAGACTGTGTGTAATTTGCATGTACCGTTACAAATGATTACTGTGTTGGTTTTTCTAAACTACTTTTTTCTCCCCTCTTATTCAATTTTTTGTTACAAGGGCTGGCTCACTGAAGGAGAGTAGGGAAGAAATGTATTTGGAAATGAAGGTGATGCAAAAACAGACAATAGTAACAAAAGAAAGATTTTTAAAAATTAAGTGTATACATACTCATACATTTATATGAGGCTTCAGTGGTGAACTGGAAAGAACATGGGACTGGGAGTGAGAAAGCTTAGGTTTAAATTACAACTCTGTCACTTCCTAGGCCTGTGAACCCAGGTAAGTCATCTCAGTTCTTTGTCTTTTTCTTCATCTATAAAATGGGGACAATAATACTTGTAGGAAACACCTCACAGGAATGTCCAAGGATTGAGTGAGAGTAAAGCATTTTGCAAAACTTAAAAATATTATATAAATCTATTATTATAACTATCAGTGTGAACCTGGGCAAGTCACTTCACCTCTCTCCTCAGTTTCTGCATCACTTAATTTTATTTAAATAAACAGGGAGAATTTCCCATCCCCTACAGGTATGGGAAAAGAAATTTTAAAATGGAGATAATAACATTTGCACTCTCTACCTCACAGAATTTAAGGAAGACACTCTGTAAGCTGTAATGCATAATGTAAGGTAAGTGATTTTAAAATGTTATGGTATAATCACTTAAGCATGTTATTTTTAGTTGTTCCTGACATTTTTGTACTCAAAATTCGTGAAAATGTTTTGAAGCAATTTTAAAAAATCTATGAAATTAAAAAAAGAAAGATCTGAAACACACTTGTTAAGAGTAACTCCAGATTCCTGAGGCTCTTGGCACCTGGGAATTTCTGTCTGGATACTGTTGAATCTGTCTTCCAGCCGAACTCGGACTGCAGATTTAGATCTAGTTTCTGGCACGGGAGCCAGATTTTCAACAGCTATATTTTCTTTATTTGGTCCACCAACATTTTCTCCATGTTTAACTCTTACCACACTGTGGCCAGTGACCTCTACAGAGCTACTGTTGGGTGTTTTCTCTACCTGGTTGGCAACTGTCACAGGTAAATTGGATTCACTGAGCAGCATCATTCTCAGCTCTTGGAAATCAATGTGTCCCAGACACTGGTTTGAGCCCACAAAGCTGCCATCAGAAGTCAGGCCTGACTGGCAGATGACTGGATACACTGACTGGCTCCCCGTGCTGCTGGAAGAGTAGCTGGGCTGGCTGGTGCTGCTGGAAGATTGGTACTGTGCCTGGCTCGAAGGATTGCTCGTGGAGAAGAAGGCCGAATTTAGCCGGGTTTCCAGTTCCCCTTCGTTGGCTTGGGCCTCCATGTGGGAGTAGAGGATGTGCTGCAGTTGGGTGTACTCGATCTCCGTCATCTCCACCAGGTTGAGGTCTGTGGTGGTGAAGCTCAGGCCCTGCTCCCCGAACGAAGTGTCATTGGAAGCGCCCTCGGCCGCGGGGGCGGGGTCGGAAGCAGCCGCGCCGCCTACTGCAGCAGCCGAGGCCGAAGCAGCAGCAGCCTGAGGGGTGGACGCGTGGGGCTCTCGGGGGGCCGGACCGGACATGACTTCCAAACAAAGAGCTGACCTGGGGGTTGCGGGGCTTCCACCCGGTCACCTTCTGCAGAGGACGACAGCAGCCCCGGCAGGGGATGAACTTCACCCCGCGATTGGAGGCGGGGAGAGGGGCGGGGCTCGTCCCAAACCCCCGCCCCCCCAGCTGACACGGGCGCCCCGTCCCCGCCCCCTGGTTTGGTCACCTGGACGTCCCCCAACCACAAAGCGTGGCGGCGGCGGCAAGAGGGGCGGCGGCAGCAGCAGCAACGGGAGCGAGGGGGTGGGGGGGAGGAGCCTGCGCGGGGCGGCCCGGGAGGCCCCGTTCCCCGCGTCGGGACCCACCAGGAAGAGGAGAAGGCCAGGGAGGGGGAGGGAAGGTAGAGGGAAGGAGGGAGGGAGGGAGGAGCACCGGCTCGCGCCTGGGGGGAGAAAGAAAACGAGGGAGGGAGGGAGGGAGGGACGGCGCGCACCAGAAACCCCGGGACGGCGCCGCCGAGCCGCGCGCGGGAAACCCACTGAGACGAGCAGAAGCTCCCGTTGGGGGAGGGAAAACCGCTCACCCTTCGCAGAGCTCAGCACGCGTGCGCATGCCCATTCTGCCCCGCCCCCTCAGCCAACGGTAGCCCCTCCCCCTCGACCCCGTTACCCGCCGCCTGACTGGCCCAGGGGGCGGGGCTAACCTAGCTTCTTCCATTCCCCGCCCACCCCGGAGTGACCAACTGCCTGACCCACCAGCCCGTGACGACGACCGTTTCAGGGGACAGAAAAACGAAGGGGGTGGGGGACAGGGGTTTATGACTGGAGAAATTGGAAGAAGTATTGAAAAGCCGAAGAGGGGGCCCGGGGTAAGGGGCGGGGATAAATAGGGAATGTGCTAGCCCCGGATAGGGGCCGTGCGCGCGCGGTTCTGAGTGCGCACGTGCGTTCCCCGCTCAAAGGTCAGCGCAGTGGGAGTCGGGAGGGAGCAGGGGCTCGCCCATAGGTCTGGGTTGCTAAGAGGAGGCGGGCGAGCGTGCGCCCACAGGTCGCGACTGCTGAGCGTGGGTGCAAACGAGTACTGGGGAAAAACGCTTCTGCGCGTGGTGCAGGACGGCCGGAGGTCTGGAAAGCGGCTTTGTACGTCACGTCACGCCACGCCACGCCACGCTACGCCGGACGGCTGGACCACGGAAAGGCCCACGTGCAGTTGCTCCCGGGGGCCCCGGTTTCCTTGAGACCAGGACTGAGATGAGGGAGAGGGGGGAGGGAAGCAGGTGATTTGGGGCGAGGTGACATGGGAAGGTCTTCTGGCCTTTGCCAGCGGGTGTAGTTTCTGCCCAATTTACAGGAAAAAAACAGCTACAAAAAAAACCCAAATCCCAACCCGACAGCAATAGCAACAGCATCATTCCAGCCTCTGATTTAAGATCACATTTGGAAAGTTTAGGGTTCCTACCTCGTAGCCTCGTTCTTGGGAAAGCCCAACGCCTTCCTCTGCCCTCCCACCCTCCCTCAGCGGAGAAGCAGTTGCTTCTCCCGTTTCTTTGTTTAGCGGCAGAGCAAAGTTTTCATACCTGACCCCCGCCCCCCCCCCAAAAAAAATTAGTTGACGTCTCGGAGGGAAGACACATTTGGCATGTATGTCCCTAAGTGCGGCATATGAAATTAAGTCTGTATTTTGTGGAGAGAGAGCATTGGTCTCATAGTCAAGTCCTGGAAGACTCATTACTTAATACTGCTTTCCTTTTGTAAATTTCTCTTTCTACTCTTTGTCAAAGAAATTCAAATCTTTTGGATCTAATTTTCATCTGTCATATATTTCCTTTTCTCTGGCTTCCTTCAAGTCCCAGCTAAAATTGTGCCTTCTGCAGGAAAGCTTTCCAGATCACTTTTAATTCTGATGCCTTCCCTCTGTTGATAGTTTCCAATTTAACACCTATACACCTTGTTTATACGTAGTTGTTGGGGTTTGTGTGCGCGTGCGCGCCCTTGTGTCCGTGTCCCTAGAGCTTAATACAGTGCCTGGCACATAGTAGGCACAATATTTATTGACTGACTGACTGGCTTCATTTCCTCTTTCATACTACTTAAGAGCTTACAGCATTAATTTTATTGTGCTTATGCACATCCATACAAGGTTTCAAAATGGCAATATAAAAGTATTTTATTCCAGTCTGAGGGTAACAAAATTAATAATGGTAACTTGTTCCTAGATTTTATGAAATATTTTTTCGACTTTATAAGCACTTCATTTTGACCACAATAATTGTGACATTTCTGTAGAGATTCCTTTTGAATTTCCAAGCACAAAACTAGTATGATTACGTGGTGGGGGCGTTGAGTAGATTTTTTTTAAAAGGGTATGGTAGGTAAAATAAGTTTAGGAACCTCTGGACTAGATGACCTCTAAGATCATTCTAGCCCTAAGTCTATGACCCTGTAATACTGTCCAAAAACTATATATGCTCTATGGTTAGTTAATTTTGTTTCATCTCTGAAGTCTTCAATGTGGATACTCTTCACTGATGCCGATTACCACCCATCCACAGCCCTTCATTTTGCTCAACTCTTCTTTATGTCCTCTTATAAAATCTCCACAGGATATCCACCTAATGTACAGGGAGGCTATCTGTGATTCTCTTGACATACTAATAGAGACTGTGTACTCTCCTTCAATTTATCCTTTGCTCATGCCAGACGACCAGTCCAAATTTTTTTGGTTCATACGTCTAATAACCTTTTATGTTGCTTCCACTCTGTAATTCCCATTTGGTAGTGTATTATAGCCTCTTTGTGTCCACCATGTACCTTTCCATTACCCTAAAAGGTGACTGTCAACATTAATCCTTTAGTGATTGGAACCTTCATACCTCACAGTTGTTCATCAAGATGTATATGTTAAAAAGATGAGGGAGAAAATTGGGATCATTGGAAGTATGTATAATATTCAGCTTTTTCTCTCCTATTTATTTCTGGACTTAGCTCATTGTCCATTTATGGTGTCTGTTCAACACAGACACACACACACAGTCTAATTTTGTGGGTTATTCAACTGGTATAATCTAAACAAGACGTACTCTGTATAAACAAGTAGTGTCCCTTGCTAGAGCCTTGAGGTCGTTTGGCACAGTGGAAAGATTACTGGATTTAGTCAGAGATGAGTTCAAATTTTGTCTCTGCACTTGTTACCTGTATGACTTTAGGTAAGTTATTTTACCTTGGTAGAGCTCAATTCCCTCATATGTAAAATAAAAGTTATTATACTATGTATTCTCTGAGGTCCCTCCTAACCATAGATCTATGATCCTAAACTTGTGGATTTCTTTTATGAGAACCACAATGTCACTAAATGGAATCAACTCTAAAATGCACTTCATTTGTAATTTTTTGTGGTAAATAAAATGGAATTCAGCATATGTTGAACACATCCTGAAAAAATTAACATAAAAATGGAGAAAACCTGATTTAAATACTTGCTACACTAGATTTCTTTAAACTGAAACATCTTCTATCATGCAAAGACACTTGCTATGAACCAGGGGCTGTGACTTAAGTACTGTTACTATCAAATCAGCTTAGTGACAATATAAAAAACAATTTAAATTTGATAGTTGCTATGATGTTGATTCTGTGAAAGGATTTAGAAACATTAGAGCAGCAATTGACCCAACTTCAATCTCTTAACTGCTGTTTGGTGCCTTCCTTACCATCTCACAAATTTGTGCTTAGCACAGGTAGAAGAATAGACTTCTTCCCTTGTTCAAGTTCCAGTTAGCCATTGGTACTAGAGAAAAGTGGGAAATTGATTGATACTTCTTTACAAATGAACAACTCTTCTGTTCCATGCATGCATACTTTTACATACTCCTAATTATTTGGGGGATATTCTTGTTACAAAATTCTTGTAGTTAGCCCATCTTCCTGCTTCAGGTTTCAACTCTAACCTTCAGTACCTCCTAAACAATGTTGATTTTCATCATGTCACAATTCTGTTGAAAATCTTACAATTCCTAAGTGATACTACCCTGTATCAAGGCATCTGCCTAGCTTTTATGGTTTTCTACTCTCCTTAGCCAATTTTGTTGTGCATTATTCTAATGGCAAATGCTCTAGATCTCATCAGTCAACAAGCATGTAACAAGCAAACATGGAAATACAAGATACACACATGAAAAGATACATACAATGTAAATGGGAGGTAATCTTAGATGGAAGAGAGGGAACAGGAAAAAAGGGTGTGCATGTGTGTGTGTGTGATTTGAGTCTTGAAGGAAAATGGAGAGCCTAGGAGGCTAAAGTGAAGAGGGAGAGCATTCCAGGTAAGGCAGACAGGCCTCACAAAGGCAGAGTTGGAAGGTGGAGGGTGGTGTGTGAGAAGCAGCAAGGAGACCAGTGTAACTGGACTGCAGAGTACACAAAAGGAAATAAAGTTTAAGATTAGAAAGAGGTGTGAAGGGCTTTAAATGCTAAACACAAAATTTGCTATTTGATACTAGAAGGAAGAGAGTTGCTCAGAGTCTATTGGAGAGTTGGGGTGGGGGGAATATGACATGGTCACACAGCTTTTGGAAAATCACTGACAGCTAAGGGGAGGATGGTTTGGACTGGAGTTAGACAGAAAAGGTGGTGGATGAAGCAGTTTTCAGAGGAAGAAATCCAAGCTATCAATAGTTCTATGAAAAACGCCCCAAATCACTAAGAAATGCAAATCAGAGCAATTGTGAAGTTCCACATCCCACCCATCAAACTGGCAAAGTTGATCAAATAGGCTGTGGTTCACTGTTGGAACTTGGTCTAGACACTCAGAGTTAATTTCCAATATGCTAGAAAGCAATTTGGAACTATGCTCTCAAAGTTATTAAACTACCCTTACCCTTTAACCCAGTGATACAACTACTAGGTCTGTACCCTAAATAGATCAGAGGAGAAGAACCCATATGTACATAATTATTTGTAACTATCTGTATGTGGAACCATCAGTTATAGCAAATGGAGAAGTTCTGAGTATTGTGGATAAATCCATTTACCTTGGCAGTATACTTTCCAGGGATGTACACATTGGTAATGAGGTTGATGCATGCATTGCCAGAGCTAGCTCAGTGCTTGGAAGCCTCTGAAGGAGTGTCAGAGAGAAAAGGTATTAGACTGCCTACCAAACTGAAAGTCCTCAGGGCCATTGTGCTGACCTCGTTGTATGCCTGTGAAACTTGGACAGTATACCAGTACCATGCCAGGAAACTGAATCACTTCCATTTGAATTGTCTTAGGAAGATTCTGAAGATCATCTGGCAGGATAAGGCACCAGATACTGAGGTGTCTTCTTGAACTAAACTACTAAGCATTCAAACTCTACTGCAAAGTAGAGAGAACATGCCAAAGGCCCACTTGCCTAAGACTTTTACAGAGAACTCATACCTGGCAAGTGATACGAGGACACTCTCAAGGTCTCTCTGAAGAACCTGGGATTGAATGACATGGGGGATGCTGGCAAAAGACCACCCAGCGTGGTATACCTGTATCAAAGAAGGTGCTGTGCTCTCTTAGCGTAACAGAATTGCAGTAGCTCAAAAGAAACTGGAGATGCACAAATTTAGAGAATCCACCCCAAATGTTCATAGGGACTATTTGTGCTCAACCAGTGGTAGCGTATTCTGAGCTCATATTGATTTGACCAGCCACAGTCAGACACACTGCAACTTGACTGTTACATAGTGATGTCATTTTGGTCTTCTTTGAGAACAAATGACAACTAACTATAAGTTGTTCTCCTCCCCCACCCCGCCCCAAGGCAAATAACTAGAAACCAATGAGGTAGCTATCATTTGGCTGAACAAATTATGGTATGTGAATGTAATGGAATCCTATTATGTTGTAAGAAAGGTTAAGGGACAGCCTCTAAGAAACCTAGGAATACTTGTAGGTACTGATGCCTATCTAAATGAGAACAATTTATACAATACCAACATTGTAAAGACGAGTGACTGAAAGATAATGCAACCACCAACCTCAGTTCCAGAGGATTCATGATGAAACGTTACCCACCTCCAGACTAAGAAGTGATAGAACCAGAGTGCTAATTAAGATATGTCTTTTTGGACATGATCCCCATCCCCTAAAAATACAAGATGCGATGAGGGCCTGAATGGAGAAAAGAGGTGTGATATGTGAGCTGTTTGGGAAGTAGAAATGATAAGACTTTACAAAAAACTGGATAGGTGGGGTGAAGTGAATGAGGAGCCGGGGATGAGCTTGGGAGACTGATGAACCCAACAGCCATTACTGCTTTACATACCTCCAATGTTTCTTTGCTTGTTTTACCTTTCCTGGAGGCCACCCATCCCATCTCCTGGTTCCCAGCCTAGTTCTAGGCTAGCCTCCTTTGTAAAGCCTTTTATGACTCTTTCTAGACCCATACTGATTCCTCCTTCCTTTTCCACTATTTTCTACTGCACAATTTAGCACAAAATGCTGATTTTCTGTGTGGATACATATATGCACATATATGTATATTTATGAAACACCATGCAGTTGGTCTCAAAATGTGATCCAAGGACCCCTGGTGGTACCCAAGACTTCTGCAGAGGCCCCCTAAGGTCAAAACTATTTTCATAATACTAAAGCATTTTATTTTTAATACAGTAAATATTAATACAACCCACATAAGCAAAGACTGAGAGAGAGGGGTCTTTTCAATGTTTTAAGATGGCAAAGGAACCAAGAGACCAAAAAACTTGCCAAAAGACCAACCTGGATTCAAGTCTTAACTCTGACATATACTGGCTATGACTGTGGGCTAGGAGCCTGAAACTTTGAATTGCAGGTGCTAGCCTATACTGAGTTTTCTCATCACTGAGTTCCCTATGCCAATGAAACCATAAATCCAGTCCTGTGAAATCACAATTACCCAAAATCCTTGTCATGTGCCATCTTGGCTTAATCTTACAAATTGCTGAGGGTCAATGTTCCTAATAATAAAACCATTTGAAATATATACACATTAGCTTAACCTAAATAGAAGTCACTTGATCTGCAGAGATTTTGACATAATAGCTGCTACATTTTTTAAAAAGGGGCCTTGTGTTCTCAGCTGGGTTTTGGAGGTGAAGATGTTTGATAAGAGGTATAATAGGCTTGTTTTTGGTTTCCTCTACTAAAGTTTAAGCTACTGAGATTGGGACTACATAGGTAGCTAAGACTACATTGTTTACCAGCTGCCAACATGAGCAAGTCATCACTAGTTTTCCCATCTGTAAAATGGAGAGAAAAGCACCTACCTCACAGGGTTGTTGTGAGGATCAAAATTTATTTGAATAAAGTGCTTTGCAAACCTTAAACTGCTATGTTAGTTATTACTACTGCTTACTTTCACATCCCATAGAAACTGGCATGCATCACTATCAAATGGGGTTAGACAAGATGGCCTCTGAGGTCCCTTCAAGCTCTAGATTTATGATCCTGTAAACCAAGCAAAAAATTGTGGAATAGAATGTTATTCTTCAAAGTCTGCTTAGACTCTACTAGTCCACTTTCCCGCCATAAAACGCCTATTATGCTGAACTTAAGCTTTGTTTAATGATTAAGGATCTTGTGAGTATAAGGTGTCTGGGGCTGGGAAATGTGGGTGTAGGAAACCATACAATTAAATCCTAGCCCTAGACATAGAAGAAACCTCCTAATACAGATGTACCAAGTGAGGCCCAGGAGGAGGGCTAAGTGACATGCTTAAGATAATAAGAACAAGAGGACAGGTCCTGTAATTCCAAAGTGAGTACTCTTTTCACCCAAGGCAGATTAAAATTTTAATTACATAGATTGGTGAGGTGAATTTGTACTCCCTCCTTTATTTGTAACTATGGAGTAAATTTTAGACTATTATGGGTGAGAGTTCGGATTAGTTAAATTCTAGATGAAACTTTTTGTTGTATAAGCTAATTCTACATACCAAAATTTTAATTGTGATTATATTCAAGTTAATTTGTCTTCTGAAGCACTCTTCTCTTAAATTTATGAAGGGTCCAGAAAATAAGATTCAATAAATTACTACATTTTACTGCAAATTTTTCTAGAAAAAGTGGTGATCAGGTAATAACAGATTCGTAAACGTTTTGTAGATGTTTATTCTACTTACAGTAACAAAAACCTATGAAGTTCCATGTTTTAATGTACAGTGATATACTTTGCAATATAAAATACAATTTACAGAATTTTCTATCAAGTAACCCTAAACAAACACACTTGATTTTTTTTTACATTTGTATATTTAAATTAGAAACATTTTAGTTTGCTTTAAAAAAAACTTACATCATATTAGATGTTTGAGCTTTACACCTATATGTAATTTAACATTCTAACTCTTGGTTTATAATACAAATCATCCAAATTACTAAGTTGCTGATGGCTTCAGAACTTAAAAATTTGTGCCTATATAAACTGTAAAATCTGTAGTGATGTATAGTAGAGTAATAGACTCCAAGAAGCAAATGATAATATTTTCTAATTTATATTTGCAAAAGTAGTTTATGAAAATATAAAAAATTATCAAAGTGTATTTGTACAGTCAAATAAATTAGCAAGGTTTTCTCTATTTCACACTTTAGTACTTGAAAATAGATGAGAAGCAGTATACTGTATTTCACAGTGAAAAGCTTTCTACTTAGTTTGCAGTACTTCAACTTATATCCACTTTTACTTTCATAAACTTTATGCAAATATTTTTTTCTATTTTCAGTGGTAAACTTTTAAATACACCATCCATATTGTAGATTGACAAAATATCAGCAGTTCTAAGCTAGGTACATTTTGCCTAGAGATTACTGAAAAACTGCTTAAATAGCACTATTCTACAAACAAAATGTTCCTGATTATTCAAACCAAAGAAACAGCTTAAAAGATGTTCTTAATTGGTTTATTTCTCTCACTTTTTGGCTTGTGTTTGTAGAATTTAAAGATTTTCCAATAAATGACATTTAAAAGCTTGACAATATTTCTACTTGGACACGTGGATGTTACTTTTATCAAAGATTTTTTAAATAGTTTTTATAAGGCAACATAGAAAAATCAGGGGAAAAAGTCAGATTTTTCTTTTTAGTTTGTTTCCTGGTTGAACACTATCCTTTTGCATCAAAAAGATAGTCATTAATATAAGCTTTGTATTTAACACTCCATTAATTACAAACTACTAATACTGTGTTCTTTCACAATCACTTCATAAATACATGCAGTCCACCTATAGTAAAATCAGCACAGGACAGAAATACATGACCCTCTTGTAAAGCACATACTGAGAAACCTATAAAAAAATTTTTTTTACGCAGAAATACTACATGTGAGATGTAAGTAAAGGTATGGCTCCTAAGGTCCAATGAAGTTCCCTTAAAAGTTTACAATACAGTCAAGTTATTGGAAAACATAACTTTTTAATCTGAAAAAAGCAATATGCTTTTAATAGACTTTTTCCCATTTTTGTATTAATTTTAAATGGAAATTTTAAGTTAAGTAAAAAAATCATTTCAGAATTGTAAAGATGTGAAATTTTGTAAGAAAACATATTGTACACAAAATTACAGTAAGTTGAAGTCCAGAATGGTTCCACTCCCATCTAATTTCATAGTAGTTTCAAAAACTATTTTACTTGAACACATTTTGTAAGGCTGGCTTTAAAAGGGATCTTTTGCAATGTTGAGTATATACAACCAAACCCCATGTAAAGTCTTCCCCCCCATATATGTGTACATATATATATGATATATATATATATATATACACACACACACGTCATAAGCATGGGGTGTAATAATTCTCATTTATGTTTGAATAGAAGTTGATGAACCTTCTGTTTCAGCTGACTTTTGAGCTTCTTTCTGTTCTTCTGGCTTTGAATCCCTACTACTCTCTTTACTTTTACTTCTGTCTTTACGGTCTTTTCCCCTCTCTCTCTCTCGGTCTTTTTCTCGGTCTCTGTCTCGTTCTCTGTCCCTTTCTCTTGTTCGATCTCGATCTCTGTCTCTGCTTCTTGATCTGTCCCGATCTCGTCTCCTGTCTCGGTCCCTTTCACGGTCCCTGTCTCTATTTCTGCTTCTCTCTCTGTTTCTGTCCCATTCTTTGTTTCTTTCTGATTCCCTATCCTTATCCCTATTTTGATTCCTCTCTTTATTTTTGTCCCAATCTCGATTAGAGTCTTTTTCTCTGTGTCTTTCCCAATCTCTGTTTCTATCCCAATCTCTTTCCCTGTCTCTACTCCAATTTCGGCCACGCTCCCTTTCCCAGGGTTTCCCGTGATCTCGGTCCCTTCGTCTATCTTCAAAACCTCTGCCTTGTCTGTTTTCTGAGAGCTGGGTTTCAGGTTCATCTGATGGCTTTTCTTTAGTGCTTCCTTCAAATCTTTCTCGCTGTCTCCCTTCAAAAGTCTGATTTCTATATTCATGACTTTTGCCATCTCGGAAATCAGATGCTGGCCATTGAGCATCTGATTCTGGGGCCTGTCCTGATACATTTGTTGGTAGAGAAGCAGATGGACCAGCTTCTTCCCATCTCTCCTTCCTGTGTTGTGGTGGATGGCTTGGAAGTTCAAGTAGTGGTCTTGGAGCAGGTTTCATACCCTGTGGAGATTGTCCTTGAAAGTGAAATCTTGAAGGGGGCTGTTCATTTTTTTCTGAAAATGGAGCAGATCCCCTTGGCCCAAATTGAAGGGGTGTTGGACCCCTCTGGTTTGCAAATCTTGGTGGTGAATTTACTCTCTGTTCTTCAAATTGCTGTGGTTGAATAACCCTTGGTCCTGGCATGAAGTTTGGTGCTGGGCCACGAGGACCTTCAAATTGGTTGGGATGTGGACCTCTAGGACCTTCAAACTGGTTGGGATGTGGACCCCGAGGACCTTCAAATTGGTTGGGATGGGGGCCTCGGGGACCTTCAAATTGATTGGGATGGGGACCCCGGGGTCCTTCAAACTGGTTGGGATGGGGACCCCGGGGTCCTTCAAACTGGTTTGGATGGGGACCCCGGGGTCCTTCAAACTGATTGGGATGAGGACCCCGGGGTCCTTCAAACTGATTGGGATGGGGGCCTCGGGGTCCTTCAAACTGATTGGGATGGGGACCCCGCGGTCCTTCAAACTGATTGGGATGGGGACCTCTTGGCCCCACAAAATGGCCAGGTGGTGGTCCCCTTTGACCTCCAAACTGAGCGGGAGGAGGGCCTCCTCGGGGTCCCTTAAACTGAGATATTAGAGGTCTTCTTTGTCCTCCAAATGGGAAAGGTGCTGGGCCTCTATTTCCCATAAACTGAGATTGTTCTGGCCCTTCAAATTGTGAGGGAGGGTTGGTCATCTCACTGTACTGGGATTCTTGGAATTCCCTTTTTTCCCCATGGGGATCCCTACGATCTTCAAACTGGGATGGTGCCACTCCTCTAGGCCCACCAAGATAAGAAGGTGAAGGACCTCTGGTGTCACCAAAAGGAGGTGGTCCATGTTGTCCAGAGAATAATGAAGGAATAGGTGCCTTCTGTCCCCCAAATCTGGTAGATGAGGGCCCTCTTTGTCCCTCTGTACTAGAATTATTTTCTTCTGGAAACTGAGGTGTTGGTCCCCTTGGTCCTGGAAAATTGGGTCCATGAGGTCCTGAAGCTGCTCCATAATTCCTTGATGTAGGTTCATTTTGTCCCTGAAACTGTGATTGAGGTGGGCCTCCTTTTTGCCCAGATAAAGGAAATGAAAGAACTCCTCTGTTATCATCGTGTTTGCATTGTGAACCTCTTTCTCCCTCATCCTGAGAGGCTGAAGAGTCATTTTTTTCTGCAAACTGAGGATTTCTTCTATCTTCATATTGGGATGAACTAAGAGATTTTTCCTGAGATGTAAATACTGTATTTGAGAAAGAACTGCTTGCTCCAGTTGGTGAATTAAAAGTCTGCCCATCATTCTGCACTGGGAAATTTGGTTGAAAAGATGTATTGGGAGGTGTTGGAAGGAGTACTTTTCGTAAAGGTTTAGAGGAAACTTCTGATACTGATGGATGTGCATTTTCTAAGTGATGTTTGGGTGCATTTTCCATATTTTCACCCTTATCATTTTGTCCATCCTGATCAACAGTAGTTTTTTCACTTGGAACCCACTTATCATTACTGTATACCAACTGAGTAGCTGGATTCAATTCTTTTTCTTCTTGTGGTGGTGTAGGCAATTGACCAATATTAACAGCTGCAGGAAGTTCTCTCATAGGTGTCCCACCATGTGAAGAATTAGATAGTGGCTTTAACGAATTTTCACTTTCATTATTTTCTGTAGCTATTCTTCTAGCCTGTCGTGGATCTCTACTTTGTCTTAGATCTGAACTTTGGCTTCCTGCATGAGTTAACTGACCTGATGTTGAAGATGAATCTGACTTCTCTGCAGTTTGTTGCTCTTGTTGAAATAATTCAGTCTTTGTCAAAGATGATTTTGGAGGTGGTGACATCAATGCATCTGACACTGAAAAGTGAGCCATTGAAACACCGACTGCAGCCCTTTGCTGCCTAAGTGCTTCTTCTTGTTCTTCTAGTTGCCTCTTCTGTTCCTCTATTTGCTTATTTAATTCTTCAAGCATTTTTTGTTGTTCTACTAAGGAAGAGGGAGCAGAGATATCAGTCACATATTCAGATGTCCTCTCTGTGGAATTTTTACTATCTGTGCACATTTTATTAGGTAAGTCATCAATAGTAACTTTAGCTTCTTCCAAAATAGTTTCATCTTCTGGGTCATAAGCCACATCTTCCCTCTCTGATACTTCAGAAGATTTTTCAAGGTCATACCGTTTTTCACTTTCAGTAATATGAGTTTCAAAAGCTTTCTCTGGATCGTATTCCTCTTCAGGATCATATGGTCTATCATCCTCTTCCTCCTCTAGAGTTTTATCTTTTGACATTTTGCCAAACTGCTGAACAATTGGATCTAATAAAGGAGTTGCTGGTACTCCTTCATCCACCATCATCTTAGACTCTTGGTTTAAAGTTGAAGTAAGTTCAGAGTCCTTAGCAGCTGAGTCATATGATTTCTTCTTCCCAAAAAGAGTTTGCAAGATGTGTTCTAAGGGTGAAGCTGTTTTTGAACTAGATGAGTTACCAGGGGAAGAAACTGTAGTTGTAATAGTTGCTGATGAAACTGATGAAGTTGTGGTGTTCGTAGTCCCTGTTTTAAGTGATGACAGTATTTTTAATACTGATGGTGATGCTGGTGGATCCGGGAGTGGTGGTGGTGGTGGTGGTGGTGGTGGAGGTGGTGGAGGTGGGGATCCAGGTGGTGTGGTACTGACACCAGTATCTGTAGAATAGATCTGATACTTTGACTGTTTCTTTTCAGATTGAGAAGATGTAACTCCTTTGGGATAGACTGACACCTCGATTTCTTCTTGTGTCTGAAGTTTGCTTCGTTTTTCTTCCGCCTTATCCAACTCTCCAGCATTCGAAGGTCTCTTTACTTTTTGACAGATTACTAATCCCAGTATTATATTTGGACGTGGTGACTCAAGACCTAGGGGAGAAAAGCACATGTTTTAAAATGCAGGAAAATGAGTTTTATTGTTTAACAATAATATCTTCTTGTAGAAAGCCTTAGTAGAATTTCTACCTATAAACTATTAGTGGAAACATGAAAAGTTCTATAATTTTACATTACAAAGCACTCTTCTTATTGTTGAATACTGGCAAAAGAAAAACTATTTTCAGAACCTGAAGGAAAGTAAATCACAGGAGTATTTTGGCACACAAAAAACTAGTCATCACAAGCTTCAAAAAGTTAACAATTCACATTAGGGTAAGAAAAGAGTCATAACCACAGAACATTTCCAATACTCAAGGGTCTACTTAAATTCATGCTTTGTCATGCCCTCAATATTTAAAAAAACAAACATTGATACAATAAAAGCAAAAATAATTTATATTTTAAAAAATCACATACAATGTCTTCTCAATCAGCTATATGGCATCTATTCATTGAGCAAAGGGAAAAAGCTTCCTCCAGCATAGAGTAACTTTCTTGGAACTACGCATTTGTATTATGAATTTTTCTAAACCAGGGCATAGCAATAATAGTAATAATAGTACTTTACATGTGCATAATACTTTTAAATTTACGAAGCACTTTATTTACTATGAAAAAATTTTCCATTTGTTTTCAATAATCTTTAAGCATTTAAAAAACTGGGTAATGGTGGGAAAATATGCAAAAAATGATTTCTGTTCCAGCGGGAAACAATAGCTTAACTCATTACTATATGAGAAAGTTGTTTTTTAAAAGTACACTGACAGCCAATTAGATAAGTATACATATAGAAAACATGCCATAGCGTATGTAGTGAGGTAAAAGTGTTTATTTCTTGAATTCAGTATTGACAAGATATTTTATATGCTCGAAGAAATATTCTTAATTTGGTGCTTTTCAGACTGCAAGTTGTAATTTCATAAGAGACTGGGATTGTCTTAAGTCTTTGCTGATTATCTCAGAAAATGGTAATAATGAAATCAAGGTGGTGAATTTCAATCTAAAATAAATCAATGATCTTAGTAATGTTGACAAATGGAACATTCTCTCATGGATATACTCAATGATGCCTAAATCCAAATTAACTCTCAAATGAGTTTGTTTTATAAGGGGGGAAAACATGGCTAGATCAGCAAATTTTTGGAAATGGGGGTGAGGAACCCTCAAAAAGGCATGCCTGGTGGTGGGTCTGTGGCGTCATCATCACAGATGAACCAACAAATTATTTCGCTCATCTAATGGTATCTTAGGCATTTAAGATCTCTTTTCCTGAGGCCAAATGCTATATTATAGGAACGGTCAAGCTAGATGAAATATATACACATAGGAGCATCTAACTTTAGCCATTTTAATTTTACCCCTGTAATTCTTCACCAGAATTTTTCAGTGCAGCAAAGGAGAAAAACCTTTGAAATGTTCCTCTACCTACACTTCAGTGGAAGTTTTGATATTTTCAAATTTGTCAAAAGGCATAGAATAGAGGAAAAGGTAAGGAAAAATATATATGGCACACTAAATAATCAGGCTCAATTTTATCGAACGTTATACCTATATATTTTGCATTTCCTTTTGGATAAAATTCTGAATGTATTGTGCAAAATCACTAAACTTTTTTAGCTAAAATAAAGAATTGAGGGCTGTGTTTTGCCTTAATTTTTTTTAACGCTAGTCAAAAATTGATTTAAAAAATGATTAACATCTGATACTGAGAAATTTATTTTAGCCTAGTGTATTTCCCTACTTTCTAAGGGACTAAAGTTAATACACAATGCGCAGAGAGCAAACTGTCCTTCAAATCTGCTGTGGGGAAGTTGAAGGTTTTCTATACTTCCATATTCTAATGCTTATTGGAAAATCCAGCATCCATAAAATAATCCAATTGCAATTATGTGGGCACTTATTGTAAACAAAACAAGAATAGGTCTGACTGAAAACATTACAGGTAAATGCTGCTCTCAAATACTTTACTCAGACTAGGACAAGAGAAATAATTTTCAGATAGCATAGAGGTCCAAAGTATGTATACTGAAGCCTAGATGTGTCATTCACATGAAGCTGGGCAAAACAAAATTCAGTAGTATGCTGAACTGAGAACTAGAGGAACTTTACGTAGCAAGTTAACAGCTCTATTTTAGATGTAACACCACCTTCATCTATTATTAATGGAATTGTTTTATCCAAATTTTCCTGTAGATTAACATTTGGTCAAACACCAAAAAATTTAATGTAACCTGGCTACCCATTCCCAATTAGTCTGAATCCTCATCCTACCAGAACTATGATTGTTAAGTAATACTAATGATTGACTTGATTACTTCCTAAATTATAACTTTAAGAATAACAAAAGACTTGACCTTAGGCAAGTCAATTAACCCCAATTGCCTAGCCTTCATCCCTCCAAAAAAAAAAAATAACAAAAGACTGTACTTAAAAGCTATTATCTATTTTAACTCTGTATTTAAAATTTTTTATGATCTGTTACCAGTTCTTAAACAGGTGAAGTAACTATTACAAACCCTCAAACTAGGCGTTAACTGTTTTTGATTTCTAGATTATGCTTTCATTCATCCAATGCTAGATTTTAAGGATAGCTGTGATCTTGAAATGTAGTCTTCATTTATCTGTTCAAATACAATTTAAATGTGTTCAACCTACAACTTAATGAGATGTCCCCAAAACTTACTGAACTTTTAAGTGAATACTTAAGTTTTCACTTACTACAACAAAACTTTTTAAGCCTTATATTTCCTGCAAGTTTGGGGATCCACAGGATTCACTAGTTTAACCCCTATTATTAACATAAATCATATCGATTGTAAAATTCTGAAAAGCTACAACCTAGATACTAGTTAGTTTAGAAATTGAAGATCTTTTAAAATACAGCAATAGGAATAGATCATCTTAAACATTTTTTCCCTTAAGTTTTAGACTCATTTAGGCAAATGAAATGCTCTCAACATAACTGAGTCGTCATCAACACTAACAGTTTTTAATGCAAGTCTTTTGTCCTCACAAAAACAATAAATTTTCAAATTGACCAAAGGGATATACAAAAGAATTTTCCAAATTACTGTTAATGATTCAGCCTTGAATATATGGCAAACAACTGAGAATTTCATTTTGTCTTTAATTAATTTAGCTAGGTAATTTTCCTTACTAAATTCTAGTAGCCCTTTTCCACTTACCCCTCCAACTTGTTAATCCTATGCATTGTTATTTGGAGAACTAAGTGTATTATATCTTGAAAGGTTGTAGAAGTCAGGTAGAAAAAGTTTTAACATCTTAATTGATTTTTTAAAAGATGGAATCTAAAACCCAGGACTGGGGAGCCAAAACTTTAGTTGGTATAGCCCCAGATGAGTGATGTTCTCCTTCGGATTTGTAAAATCCAAACTTGCTTTCTCCATATATGAATGAGAAATGCTACTTACCACCTCCCTTTTGAAGATTGTTATGAAGTTAATAATTCAAAAAGCAGGTGAAATGCAGCTATTGAGTGGGAAGAACTGTACCACTAACTAGTTGTAGCTAAAAGGTAACGCTCCTTATTTCTGGACAAAAGATTTGTAAAGGCTTTGGAATGACACTGGGCAGTGCTATTATTTCCCAGCTTGAAAATCAGAGGGCCAATACTCATGTATCATGCATATCAACTTTTTAATTTTAGATCTAATGGATGTTTCACTTAGGTTTGCAGAGGGTATTTCTAGTTTAAGACAACAAGCAAATTTTAAAAACTAGATTTCTACAGATTAATTGAGGATGTTCAATCTAAGGGAGTCTTAATTTGAACACAGGTGTTATTTCAAAGGCATGGAAGGATTAATTTCATTATTTAAAGTGAAGGTAAGTAGCAGTACCAGGCCTATGCAGCAAAGCAACAGGCATTGTTCTTATTGAGAAGTACAGTGGAAGTGGATAAGGGAAACAACTGAGTTTTTAAAGATGGTTACAACTCACCCTTAATGTATGTTCTAAATACTTACAAAGGACAAGATTGTGCATTTAATTCTATTAATATGGCTTATATGTTTATAACTGACTCTCCTTCATTTAAAGTGATCACAATGATAGGAAGGTTTCTTCTTTCTGTCCCCCATCCTCCCAAAGTCTAACTGGTTGTCTTCCACTTGTAATTGGCTACTACTCTACTTGTGATTTTGAACCCCATCAAAACAAAATATTTGCACCTGCTGAAAGAGAAACTGTGTGGGAAGGTTATATGCAATATCAAGTATGACATGTAAAGGTAAAGGGAAATGGCAAAATAGACAGTGGAAATTGTCTCTTCCCCTCCCTCCAGCCACCTTCAGTTCTTAAGTCCCAAGATATGTAAGGAATCAATGTGACCCACTGTGCTGTTCAGGTAAAGTACAGAAGTCGTGGTCTTCATTCAGATGTCAGTCCACCAGAATGCTGGAGAAGTCCAATGCCTACATGCCTCCAAGTGTGCTTAATCTCAATTTATCACCTTCTATACTCTGAGAACTATGATGTGCTAATATGAAAAGTAAATTTTGTTACTTATAAAAAGTCTGAGAGCGAGACAAGAAACTTTGTTGATAGTAAGGCCATGGATATATGGGTATGCTATCCAAGACCTACTTTATGTAAATTTAAGGAGACAGTGACCACTTTCCATAAAACATTTTTATTGATTTTGAAGAGGGAGAAAGAGCAGTAAGTTTCATTCAATGCTATTTGAAAAGTCTGGTTACAATCTTTGTGCAGACACATTAATACATATACATAAGACCTGAAAAAAGCTGCTTACCTGAAAAAAAAAATTTCACTCACAGAATCTTTTAGCTAATGTCAGAATACAATGAACGGTGAATACAAAAAAAAAATCTCTCCACTCATTGAGATATATATTTGGATGAAGGATCCACCCACTAACCACATCTTACCCATCAAGAAGTCAGAGGCAAAACATGGAAAAAAATCTAGCTTTTGACATCCTGAATTGAAAACCCAAGTCATTATACTGCCTCATTATCATTCTACATTGAGAAATATCAATGTAATGGTTTGGCATACTATGTTAAATTAGTGTCCTTTTCAATTTCAGGTCAAATTGGATTACAATGCAGATTAAGATTGTGGGAAATGAAGCAGTGCACTAGAGTGTCCCATTCAAGGAACACTGCTCAAATATGGGTCAAACTTTAAGATAATTTCGTTTATTAAAATGTGAACTTTACCATATACTTTGACCAATTCTGTAGAACATCCTCATCTGATTAACCAAGTTATATTTCAAGTTGTTTTTCAAAAGCAGTAGTTATAAGTCTATTTTAGGAAGATCAAACTGACTCAAGGTGATGCTGCATTTGCATTAAAAAAGCAATGGAAATAAGCTCCAATTCAAGAGTGACCTAAAAGAGTTAACAACATCCTCTGGCTCATTGATTTGTAACTGTTTGGCTTTCAGGGTACTCTTCTGAAGAGGGAACTTATGGTGACTACTAGTGTTTACATTTGAAATGGAGACCATGGGAATGCTGGAGAAAGTGAGGATGAGCAAGTGTCAAAGAAAATTTTATTCAGTTATCAATTCACTTGAGTGACCTTAAAGTATAAATTTCTGGAGAATGTTTTTTAACTATCTCCTAAAGCTATATTTTATAAAACCATCTTTAAATAAATTTGACAATGCCACAGAATAGAAACACATTTTTAAAGGGACTAAACTAGCCTTTGATTAAAAAGAAATTACCAAATTCTGTACTTTCATTTAAATGTTATTTCTTTGACTTTTAAAGTAAAAAAAAAAAGTAGAAAATACTCCAAATATAAAGTACTCTTAAAAGTATCTAGTTTTTCTGTCAGTGGTGAACCCCTCTACAAGCTACCACTCACCAATAATATTCTCAAAAAAAGTGTTCATTAAACAGAAGACTAGAAAAATTCTATTTGTTATTCTGGTAAGACAAGAGTGCCATCAGTTCTATATAATCCTAAATTCAAATACAATGTAGTTAAGTACTAGGTCTAGCAGACAGAGCTGGGCCTGGGATAAAAGGCATAAAGCTAATATGTAAAACTTATGTATATACCCGCTAATGAGGTGACTTAAGGTACTAGACAGAAAACTAGCTTTAGCATCAGAAGGATCTGTGACACATAAGTGAATGGACAAATCACTTTATATCTCAATGCCTTATGCAACTCATTGCAGAGCAGGCTGGCAATCTGTATTGATAGAGGAAGTTTAGTTTCTTCATTGGGAGCTGCCTATACCAAAGGAAGTCACAGGTTTAGTCCAAACATGGGGTAGGAGTAAAGGCAAAGAAACTGGTAAGTTTAGTTTTTAAGAATTAAAAAAAGGTGGAGAAGGGAGTTTAAACACATGAATATTATTTTAGTTAATTTTCACAACTTCAATTTTTAGAAGCTTCCTTTAGTTTCAGCTTTTCTGGTCAATATTGCTAAAAACACTCACATAAAGCTTAGATCTCAAAAACTGAGAAGGGAAAAAAAGATGACCTCCAAAGAAATACTTAAAGCCAAAAGAGAAAAAAAAATTAAGAATTTTCTATCAGTATCTTAAAATGATTCAATAAGTTCACATGATTACAGATACAAAATTCATTGTTCCATGTTAAGAGGAAAAAAAAACACGTTTGTAGACACACTTATCATTAATTTGTGAATTATAATACATATGGGAATCTATAGCCAATGCTTGGTAAAAAACAAACTATAAAATTTTGGGAAATACAAGTTCAGCAACTTTACCAAAAAACAAAAAACAAAAAAAAAAACCATTATCTCCCAAAGATATTTTTTGTTCAAAAAAATACAAAAGATTTTCCTTTTTCACAATTTGAATACACCTTAATTATATGAGAAAATGTCTAGACTAAGGAGACTAAGGGGAGAGAGAAACTTACAAATTAAATTGTATTCTATCTAAGGAAAGCTGTCTCTAGCCTACTGACTGACCAGAGGTTCTTCAAAGATGGCTGGCAAGTGAACCCTCAGCTTCTTGTTCTTCACACTTCAGGACTGGAAAGCAGGCATTTTTCTTTCTACGGGCTAGCGGGAAAGCCAGCATTCTTCATTAGAGTCAGACTCTGAGAACCTGAAGCACAGGTTCTGACTCACCAGTCAGATGGCATTTCTTCGCCTTATATTAGCAGAGATGAAGCCGCCAAGTGTTTTGCTTTTAAAATATATTTTACTTAAAGAACCACAGTATTTGGGTGAGTCTTTAGAAATATGTAAACACTAGCTGTAGGTACTTATCCATGGGCAAGATCATACAAATAACTCATATTTGAACATGGCTCCCAAATAAGAAAAACACAATCCCAATCAACCAAATATAAATGAGGGCACACAAGTTTCTGTTCTTTGGTATCTCTGATCAGGTCTCCACTGATGAATGTAATCTTGGAACTCAGAAACAGGGAAAGTGAATAGATTATACAATCCCAGTTTTCTTCTGCAGTCCTATTACCTATAGTTTTCACAGTGCAGGATCAGAACATCTCTCCTAAGCACTATAGTGATGGATTTTTATTGCCACCACCAACTGAATGGGGATGGTAATGGGATTCATTTTATTGGCCTTTTGTAAAAGTTTCCAGAAAAGGTGAGGGTGTGAAATCAGGAAAAATGGAGGGGTATACTGGGCATGGGATTGGAAAAGCTGTTAAGGGCCAGTGTAGGTTGGGTTGTTATGCTTATTTGGATGGTAGTAATATACTTGTGGCACCAGCAATTAAGAATTCAGAAAAAATTTTAGGCACTCCTTTCCCAGGGAAAATCAAAATCATCTGAAAATATTTAATGTGTATGTATTTACAGATGGTTTAACCATTTAAATGATTCTTACCAACTCTAAGGACCCTTCTAACCCTCTTAGTCTATAAGCCTTCTCTATGTAATGTTATGATCCTGATTTAGTCTTCTTTTATCTAGTTAGCTACCTTCCTAACTTTAGTTTCTTTAACTATTTGGTGTTTGAGGAAATAAAGTTGTATACAAGGAACTAACGTATATCCTTTCCAATACTCCCTTAAAAAGTTGTTCTGAGATTAATTCACAAATAATCCTCCACAGGTTCACATTCCTGCAAGGGATGAGCAAACTCCAGCTAGTCTAACAGGATAAAAACGATTATAGCAAAACAACTGAGAAGTAACTGACAGGATTTATAAGCTGTTTGGGATATCCCGATGTTTTTTGCCAGGAATGAATTTCTAGGAAATAGATAATACTTTGAAAGAACTTACCTCAAGGGGTTTTGAAAACGACTGTGGAGTTTGCTCATTCCTGAGTCAAATACATCAAGAAAAAAAGGAAACTTCTTTTTAGAATGAGTCTGACGCAATAAGCTACAAACTAATATAAAACATTACCTTTCTTCTTCAGCAGCTCCACTGGCTCTTGGGTTTGAAAAAGCTTGATTTTCTTCACTGACTTGATGACATAAAGTATGCAGGTAAGACTGTTTTGGTTTTTGTTTTGTTTTCTAACCATTTTCCTAGCATTATTTAAGCAAATGATAAAGATGTGCCTACTGGTGGAACACTAAGTACTTTGTGTTTAGTTTTAATGTTTGTATGTTACTTAATTTTAAGGTTCTCAATTGACTTTTTTTCTCATTCTTTTTCTTAAAAGTAATTTTAGAGGACTACTCTTTTGAGGACTTTAATGTTACCTTCTCACAAGCTTATTAAAAATGAGTAGGGGAATTCTTGAGCTGTTAAGTGTACCTATTAGCCACCCAGAAATTCTGTGCTTACCTGGTCCCTCAAAGGGCAAGAGTTTTGATGGAATGGGATCCTTAGCACTCAGTGGAATCAAGTAGAGATCCTTGATGTGCCTGTTGTTATTAGCTACCACCCCAAAACGGCCACGGCTGCTAAAATAGGAGTAGAGAGAAATATAGGCAACTTCTTCTTCTTCTGTTGCAGGATGAAAACGAATCAAGCACAGCTCCTGTAATGTAAAAAGTACAGGGGAAAAAATATTGACCTAGTGCTACTATGGAAAAATTGGAAAGGAAGTGTATAGTTGAATATTTTTACACTTTAAAAAAGTAATATATAAAATGGAATCACCAATTCCTAGCTTTTGATTTATAAAATTATGTTGTCCTTACATTTCATTAAGTAGAAATACTAAAACTGCCCAAGAGTCAAGTCTCAGAGAGTTCCTTCCTCCCCACCAATGGAGGGAGAGAAATGCCTTATGCATTACTAACACACCAGAACTGTTGACTTCACTATGCCCCACAAAACAGTTAAAGTCATTTAACATATACAAATTGCCAATTTTCTTTAAAAGGCTACTTTTTAAAAGAATGACTTGAAAATACACATGAAAGTTTTTGGGAGGTCTCAAAACATGAACAAAATCAGAGGCAAAAAATGGACAACATGTTTAACAAATACTATTTTTCTACTGCTGCACAGAATGGATTTCAAATGAATACCTTTGATACAGAAGATTTGAGCTTGCCAACATAATCCCACACAGTCTTGGGTGAGATCCTTCCACCAATGTGAATTGTATCTGGCAGATCCTAAACAAAACGTATTTTGAAAAATTAAGTGAAGTTAAAAAAGAAAGAAAAAAATTACTAAGTACTTAGATGTAACTATCACTATTCAGCATTATGGCAAAATGAGGACTGACTTAAAACTTTCCTCCACGCAAGGGATATAAATATTAATACCTTTTGATAGAGTAATAAAATGAAGAATTTGCCAGTAGATACACAGTATGGCATATAGCAGGTACGTAAATACCTACTAGATGGGAGTAAATATAATTTCGTCTTTAATGAAGATGGACAATTTTAGTGACCAAATTCTTAACTTGTGAATGAAATTTTTACTTCATTTCACTTCCTTGCTTATGTTAGAAAACACCTCTAAATTTTGATCTTATATAAGACGCATATCTCAGGTAACCTACTGAAATGCTTTAATGTAACATGGATGTGACCCTGAGATCTTGAAGGGCATTCCAGAAGAATACTGGCAGATCCTACCACAGCACTAAGAGAACTGTGATCAGATGAGTTAAAATGGACAGGCTTATTACCAAAAAGGTGCCATCTTAGAAGAGTATTGTGACCACAGCAAATGAGATAATCTTTTTTAGATTGTGGAGGGGTTATTATCTGTATTGATAGAGGGAATATCCACACCAATAAAATCATGGGTCTTTAGAAGTACTGAAGAATTTATCCTGTATTTTATTCAACTAAAGCTGTGGACTGTTTATATAATCAATACGAACAAGTTTTCACAAAAAAGAAATAAGCGTACAGTCTGTTCTAACCTCACTGAGATAATCAAAACACCCAGACACAGGATACGCCTTAGTGACAAACTTCGCTACACTTTGCATGTTAATAAATCCTTTCCAAATGGTGCTGAGACGAGAGAGAAAGAGGGAAGTATCTCCTTCTTGAGGGGATCGCGACTCTGGAATACTGCAAAATAAAACCACAAAAAACATCTCAATTTAATTCGTCTCCCTGGCTTATTTGATTTTAAATTTAAAAATCACAAATCTAACATACATGTTGCAATCTGGACATGAATATACTTTAGCCTTACTATATTAAATATACTATTTATTTTTTTACTTCCAATTTCTAATAAAATCGCATTAAATTTTAAAGAATGTATAGAATCAGAGTTTAAGGTGCAGGAAAGATCTTCTAGCTCAACCTCTTACACAATCTAGGAATCCTGTCTATAAGAAATTTGACAAGCAGTCATTCAAGTCTGATCAAATACTCTCATTGAAAGGAAACTTATTAAATTTCAAGGCAAAGCATTTGACTTTGTAAGCGCTAATTTTTTCAAAACCATTTTATTTTTATCCAATTGAAATGTACCCCTCTACCTTCCAACCCTTGGTCCTAACTCTGCCCTTTATAGCTACACAAAAATCAATCTAATTCTTCCATACAATAGTGCTTCAAATATCTGAAAACTATTATTTCCTTCTCAGTCTTATTTTCTAAGTTAAACATCAAAGTGTCTTCAGCAATTTCTCAAGACATGGTTAAGAGGCCAACATTCTTTTTTTTTGAGACTAGATCTCTTTAAGTGGAGCAGGTTGGATATATGATAACCATTATGAGACAGACCATACTACTTATCAGCACAGGAGCTTTCACCAGGTCCATGTCAGCCCTGTGTCAGTACATCCAGCCTTAGACAGCCTGGTAGCTCCTGCTCCTGGAGGCTAAGCATATTGCTATTGGATTTAGTGTGGATACCAGACTGGCTTTAGCTCTATTGTAGTTCAACACATCCAAAAGCCTAAGCTTTCCAAAAGTCTCAACCTACCCTAGCAGTAGGGATTATAAGTGTAAGCCACCACATCTGGCTCTGAAAGCTACCCTGATTGCCTCAGAAGATCATCCAGCTTTTTGGATGTTCTAGTTTGTCAATATCCCTTTAAAAACCGTAGCCCTCAAAACACACACTGTCCATTCAATACAAGGTGCAAGGCCCTAGACATTATACTTCTATGAATGAAATCTGACTGCAAGAGATTTTTTCACAGAAATTACGTTGTTACTTTACAGACTCAGTGTGAAATGTTTGTCTTTTCCCCACATAAACTGTTCTCTAACCACATCTTTATATTCTACACTTAGGTTAAAAAAAAACAAACCAAACTGCACAAGCATCAAAACTTTACACAATTAAATTTCTAGTTTTTCATTTAATCTACTAAGTCAATCTTAAAGCCTAGAAATAAAGTATGTATGTATAAAACAAATATTTGAGAATACTAAAAACTTCAGATTATAGTTCAAGTACATACTTGATATTTGGTGATGGAGGAACTGGTAAGTATCTTGGGTCTGGCAAAGATGATGGCTTGGCCAATATAGATTTTGGTACTGCTGTGGGTGTCAAAGCAGGTTTGAGCACTTCTTGTTTCGTTTCTCCCGTCAAAAGTTTGTCAGTCAGAGGGCCAGAACTAGGACGCGTAGCTGAGGTATTGATAGCAGCTGAACTATTTAGTGCTGTTCGGGGATCCCTACCAGATACTGTTACAGTAGTGACAACCCCAGCAGAGCAGGAGATTGGGTATAATGAACTTTCTTCCACTGAAGATGGTTCTGTATTACCATGCCCCAACGGTACAGGAAAATAATTTCTTTCTAAATTTATTTGAGTAATACTTTCAACTTCCGGTTCAGAAGTACTTTCAGCTATGGCTTCAGATATTAATTCATCAGCAGGACCAGAAACAGACCCAGAACCAGAGCTGTCGAATTTTGATTTTGATTCCACCTTCTTAACAGAAGCTGACAATTTTGGTTTCTTTGGAGCTGGTTCATCTTCAGATGATGGGACCTGACCTGAAAAAATTTTTTAAAACACTTTAATTTTTGATACCTACTGAAAATGCTAACCAAGTGCTACATAACAAACACTGTTTTTTTAAAGAAGTGAAACAGTAGTTCCAACCATCAAAATTTTACAGACATGTTTAAGCCAATCACCAAATTTTATTTACCTGTACAAATTTTGCAGTTCAAATCAAAAAGATGAGCCCGATGTTGACTTGTTGTATCTTTCAACATACTACTAAAAACATCAAGAAGAGGAGCGCTACTTTTTTCAGGAACAGCTCGTGCTAATTCTTGTTCCTAAAAAATAACCACAAACATACAAATAGACCTATTCTTACATGTTTAAATATCAGAATCTAGTACTTCATCCAACAGGAAGCAGTGCAGTGCCTAGTGCAGAGGTGCTGCAATGGAGAGCATTCTGGACCTGAAGTCAGGAAGACTGTCACTTCCTAGATATGTGATACTGGACAATTCATGTAACTTCTGTCTGCTCTATAGAACAGACATTAATAACAGCACCTGTTTCCTAAGGATCAAATGAGGTATTTGTAAAGTGCTATGTAAATGTTATTTTTATTATTATTGTTGCTGTTATTATTATAATATCACTATCTGGAAGGAACCCTGCCTTCATACTTAATAACTTATACCAGGTGATGAATGCTTTCAGCTAGAGCAACTCACGAATGCTGTCTTCTTATGTATGAGTGAGTTTTCAATTGCCACATTAGTGAAATTATGAATTCTTTAAATATAAGACAGATTTGGTACACTTACATCTGAGTCTGACACTGGTGGAGAATCTTCCATATCTGGTATGGCTTCCTGTTTCATGGCAGACTTCTTGCTTTCAGTCTGTAATTTATTTCTCGATTCTATCATCTAAAAGAAAAAAATTACATAAAAAACAATATTGTACATATAGAACTTTCAATTATATTATTTAATCCTTGAAACAACCTGAAAGATAGGGAGTATAAATATTATGACCTTCCCCTTCTCCTTTTAAATGAAAAAGCTGAATCTTAAGCTAAATAACTTGCCAAAAGTTACACAAGTAATTAATGAAGTAGCAGAGGCAATAGTCAAATCTAGGTACTCTGATTTCAAGTTCAGCATACTGCCCATTATGGTACCAAAAAGCTTTCATCAGTTACAGAATAAAGTAATATTTTAAGTCTATTACATTACACTCACACAAAATAGTTAAATATTTAATATTAGTTTTAAAATTGTAAATTCATACTTACAGATTTTGTTGGCTTCTCTTTCCACATTGACAATTCTTTAGATACAAGTTCTTCAGGTTTCATTCTCACAAGTTTTGCCAGAGAGATTTCTTCACGAAGAACCCGATGAAAAAGTCCCTATAAAGAAATATCTTATATTAATCAATTTGAAGTAGTATGCTCAAAATAATATACAAACTGATACTAATATAGACAGAATATGACTTCTGCCCTCAAGAAAATTCTAGTAGAACTAAACAAACTCAAAGCAAAACATGTCCTAAGCCGGACAAAATTAATAGTAGATTCTTTCAAGGCAGGGATGACCAAAGAAGAGATAGGATATTGTTTGATCAATGGTGAAAAGGGGAGAATAACATCAAAGTGGAAAGGCGTAATATGTATGCTTTGGTCCAGGTTGGCTAGGATGTAGGCTTCAGTAGTTGGGGACCAAGGCAAAGAAGGCCTTGAATGCCAGACTAAATGTTTCTGAAAAGTACAATGATCATTTAGAAAAGATGAATTTGACAACTGTAAAGGATGATGTGGACAGGGGAAAACTAATGTCAGAAAAAAACAAAGTTGCTATCATGATATCCATTGCATGATGTGGTAAGAGATCTGAACTACATTAGCAATGGGAATGAAAAGGTGTTAAAATGAGTATGTTTTGTCAATTATTTTATGGGTAAAACAAATCCAACTAGGCTACAAAGTTCTGAACAGGAGCAACATTGATATACTGCTTTTGTGTAACACAACAGCTACCACTGTTAACACTTACTGAGATTATTTTATAAATATTTGCTTTCCTGTTTAATTTTATAAAATTCCTCTTGTTTCCAAGTGCAGTTGTTTCTGCAAAAGCTGTTATTGGCCTTCTTCTCTACATACTGTTTTGTATTTCATTCCCACATCTCTATATAAATCATTCAGAAATATACATTATATGCCCCTAATCTCTTAACCCCATTTTGCAGCTG
Source organism: Trichosurus vulpecula (assembly GCF_011100635.1). NCBI lineage: Eukaryota > Metazoa > Chordata > Mammalia > Diprotodontia > Phalangeridae > Trichosurus > Trichosurus vulpecula. The sequence goes on along the minus strand of NC_050575.1, from coordinate 181,325,654 downwards.
TCTGTTAAACACCTCCACTTGGACTCAAAAGTCATGCTCCAGCACGACTGCCCCTCAACCCCACCAAAACCTAACTCTGATGTTCCTACAAATTTCTCTATCTTACGCTTGCTATCACCAACATTTCAATCAGGTTAAAAAATTCAGATTTGGTGTCTCATTCCTCTCCCCTTTCTGCTAGTCAGCTGCCAAATCTTACTAATCCTACATCCTTCTGGGTCTATCACATCTACTCTCTATCATCACCTAGTTAAGACTCTCACCACCACCACCCACTTGCCTAGGCTATTGTAATAGCCTCTTTTGACTATTTGCCATCTCTCATCTTGCCAATTCATCTTTCACACAGCTGTCAAATTAATCTTAATCAACATGGCTTAATCAAACCATGTTACTCTCATTAAAAATCTTTCAATGGTTGCCTATTTCCTATAGTTTAAAATACTAATTAGCCTGGCATTTAAAGCTCTCCACAATCTGGCTCCAAAGAACCTTTCTAACCTAATTTCACACAACCTTATTTCATGCTTCAAAGTGGACTCTTAGTATTTTCCCCACCTTACTTTGCCCTGTTGCTTCTATGCATTTCCAGACTCAAGGTTGTATAGTTCTGTCTGGAATTCTGTATTTCTACATCTACGCTTGCTGAAATTATTTTCTTCATGGAGGTACAATTTAACTACCACTACATTTCTGAAATAGTTCCTTATATGCTTTGATCAAAATGATGTCTCCTTTGCCCCCATCACATGCAACCTTGCACCCTGGTTATCTGTGTAGAGGTTATATACTACTGTTTATAAACTACCTGAAAGCAGTAGTGTGCGTTTTCTATTTTTTATTCTTAGCACTTATTTTGCACTCAGTGTTTTTTGAGGGCTATGGGAGTTTTCCTACTACTTTTTCAGCTAAAATACCTCAAAAAAAATCAGTTTATTTTTGCTTTAGTGTTATCCCAATAGGTGGGGCAGCTGCATGGCATAGTAGATAGAGTGCCTGGCCTGGAGTCAGGAACACTCACCTTCCTGAGTTCAAATCAGGCCTCAGACACTTACTAGGTATGTGACCCTGGGCAAGTCAGTTCACCCTGTCACAGTTTCCCCATCTGTAAAATAAGCTGAAGAAGAAAACAGCAAGCCACTCTAATATTAACCTCTACTAAGAACACCCCAAATGGGGTCATGAAGAATTGGGCATTATTGAAAAATGACCAAACATATCCCAATAGTCAAGGAGCACACAAACCTGATTTTTTGGATCCTTGAGATTAAACATGATGCTGCGATATTTACTCTTGTACCGATTATCTGTAACTTGAAATAAGTTGAACATCTCCTTTTCAATATGCAGAGCAATTTTTCCTACTTCATTTTCTGTCATGATTAAGTCATCACTATCATTGACTCTGTGATGGAATAATCAAAAGATAGACTATATAAAACACTGAGTTTAGCATAATTAGATTAGTTTACAGTTGGAATTGCCAAGGACGAAGTGCCAAAAAATTTCTATCTTCATTTCAATGTTAACATATGGAAATTAAGTTTATTTAGCTTCATGGCAAGAAGCTATCAGCAAATTAAAGTATGTATAATACACAAAACTGACTGTAGTTTGGAGCTAAAAAATATTTCTCCAATATTTCCCCCTTATTATAGTATAAGTCAATACAAGTTGTAATTATGTAACCAAAAAAGCAAATATCCCACCTTTTCCACAAAATCTCCTTTAAGGATCGTCTTATATTTTGTCGAATTTGAGAATTAGGTTGTGACTGGGAGGGACTAGCTCCTGATTTTCCTGGAGTAGATGAAGCAGGACTAGCAGAAGGTGGTACTGGTTTTCTAGGCCCTCCAGCTAATGTGGATGAAACATTTAATTTTTTAGAAGTGGATGCTGCAGAAGCAGAAGCCAGTCCTGACTGTTTGGTATTTGAAACACTGCCTGACAGACTGCCAGACAACCATCCCTTTTGGGGGATGACACCTTTGAAGCCTCCAGGTGAATTTTTAATGGCTTGTTTAGTAACTGAAGCATTAATAAAAGAAGGGGACTTCTTTGGGACTATATTTCTAGGCAAAGAAGAGGTCTGTTTGCCAATAACAGAAGCTGAAGTTGAAGGAATGACTTTCTTTGTCCCAGGAAGGGGTGTGGCCATTTTATCTTCCGTCCTTTTCTCTTCTTTCACCGCTACAAAAGGAAAAAAAAAAACTATGGTAAGCAGTAACATACCAAAAAACTGAAAATCACTAAAAATTTATTTTCTCTATGGTAATGGAGAAAAATAACATAAAGAAGCTCAAGTAAAACTAAACAAGTATTTAGCAAATTCTGGAAATGTGAGGAAGGGAAAAGTTTCAAAATCTGCATTTGTCATTAGTATTGCTACAGAAAGAATTATAAGAAAAAATTCAATTCTGACTGTAAAAGTAATATGAAGATAAAGACATTTCATTAAATAGATGACCTCTTAATGATTTCAAATTGCTACTGCATAAAAATACCAATTCAACTTAAAATATGGATATTGGACCAGTATTTTTTTTTCTAGTAACTTTTAAATCTCTCACAGGTTGTGGAAAATTGTTAACAACTATGGCAGTATGAAACAATTATGTATCGTTTCTATTTAGTTACGAATATTTGTACAGTACTTTAAAATCAACAATGACAAATAAGTGTAATTAAGTAGCTGTAATAGATAATGAACATAACCATTTTCTCTTTGGGGCTGTCAGAAATGCTATGTGTTCTATTTTATTCTGAGGCTGACATGTTATTCATCTTATATAATGAGACAGAAAGCATAACCTTCATCAGAATCCCCAGGGAATTCTAAAATTAAAAACTTCACACTATCAGAATGTATATGATAATTTAATTCCATAGATATGGATTTAAGAAAATCAAGAGCTCATTTCGAAAAACCTTTTACACATAGAAATTCCTAACTTATTTTTAATCAGTTTATTCAGAAAAGATTAATGGGATAGGTGAAAATAGTTTCTGAAAAGTTCTCTATTACAATTCCACTTTTAAAAGGACTTTTTACATGTCATCATGATTTATCACAGAAGGAATTTAGTATATGTTATCTCAATTACAATATAACTTAAAATTCAAGTGTGCAATAAACCACATATGGGAATTACGTATTGCATAAGGAAAGCCTTTCTTAAAGTATCAGAAATCGAAAACAAAGGTCTAAGCTAACCTTAATGCTACTTACATATTAGGGAATATAATATAACCAAAGTTACTGTCCTCCTGTAGTACATCAAAATTCCAATGTTGTGCTTTGAAGATTTTTCTATTTTCCTCACAACAATTCAATTAGCTTGATATTGTAATTAATACTTTCTCCACTTATTGATGAGAAATCTGGGGCTGAGGGTAAATGAATTTTCCATTGTCTGCTACACTATGTATACAATATACCATATAGTATCTTTAAGTGCAAATCAAATTATAGGGAGGGGTGAAAATGGATAATTGTGCTTGAAACTAGCAGTTTAAATTTTGTAACAAAGATTATAGCTAAATGGTGCCAGAATTGTCAATTTGAATGATGGTATCAAATCTAGCTTTATTGCAACAACTTTTTTCTTGTAAAAGCATATATCCAGCATATTCCTGAACAAATTATACAATTCTACTAATCCTACTAATTGCAGAGGTTTTGTGTAATCGTATGTATGGTCTTAGCCATGGTGAAATAGCTGCTAATAAGATTTGAACAGAAAAACTTGTGTGAAATGAATTGGGTGATATATCCATACTTCCAGTCTTCATGAACACATTTAATGAGCAAGTTGGCAGAAGGAAAACTATAGTAGGAAATGAATACAGTGGAAAGGATTTTCAACTTCAGACCCAATAGCACCCGGGTAAAATCAGTGCTTGCTAGACTTGGGAGTGTGAGCTAATAAAATCTAATAAAGAACATCAGCTACCATGCAGCACAACCTCTTCATTCTACGGATGAGGAAACTGAATCCCAGGTCAGATAAGGGTTGAAACTGCCAGCTGATTCTATGAGGAATCAGTCAGTGAACAGTGAATTTTCAGTTGGCATCAATTTCACAGAAAGGAAGCTGGATAGGAAGATAGGAATTCTCTCGTGTTTGCCACTTTATCCAGAAGAGAATGGCTTATTTCAAGTTAAGCTGGGTATCAAATACACTGAAATGGGTATAGTAATATGGATTTTTAAAAGGCACTTAAGATACTCATCATATACCATACCTAACCAAACTAGCATTTACGTTATAGATGAAGTAGTTCACTGGTATAGGAACTTTTAGTGAAGAAGAGTCCTTCTATCAATATGGAACACCTGTTCTGCAACTTTAGTCTGAATAGAAAGTTGTCTGGAGGATTATGAGTAACTTGCTGAAGGTCACATGTCAAAGGCTGAGGTTGGGACTTGACCACAGTTCATCCTGATGGAGCACCTTTTACAATTGTCATGCTGCCTTGCTTTCTACAGCCTGTAAGAATGTGAGGATAGTCTAACCACAGCACAATGATATTTCTAATTTGAGAAACTTCATTTCATATTAGAGCTATTTCAAGATTTCAATATATAAGAATCAGAGAGCATCCTGCATAGCATGGTGTATGTAGCCTATATGTGTTTCCAAAGCTAGTATAGCATGTAGCAAGAGACTGGAAATCATCCCAAAAAATGTGCTAGGTAGTTTACTTTCCAAAACTGTTTATTCAGTTTAAAAGACCCTTCTTCCTATGCTTAATCCTTCACTCAGATTATTTCCAGTAACCTTTAGGGTACTTTGTTTCAGTGCTCTGCACAGAGAACTCAATATATTCAACTGAAAACATTCCTGTCTATTTCACACAGAACATTGTGCTCCTCTGTCTTACAACCAAAAAGTCAGGTAAGACAAACAGCTATATTACAAAGTGATATCCGAGTCCACAAAAGGCGAAAATTAAAGTGCTACTCATGGAGTTAAAGCGGAGATGGTGAGGGGACAGTAAGGCTTAATAAAAGCAATAATTTGTTCTCAGTGGGTGAGAATTCAACAGGCAGCAATTGTGCTAGCCATGAGAAATGACTGCCTCTGCCCTGAATGTGCTTAAAAGTATATGAGAGGTCAAAACATATTGGGGAAGGAAATGATTTCTAGGGGTGGGGGGGAGGGCAGATTGGAAGAAGAAAAAGAGAATTGGGGAAAGCTAACAAATTCTTACTAAATTTATAGTTGCCTGCAAATATACAGAATAATATCTTTGTGTATTACAAAAATTTTCTTATCTTTAAATTGCTGAGGTGGCAGGCCCTTATGTCTATAAACATGCTGAAGTGTGAAGCTATGGGTGTCTCACAACCAATTTCTTTAAAATATTTAATTGAGATCTTTTGGCTCAGTTTAGTAGCTGAAGGAGGGGATATTCATTAATAACAACTGCAATTTTATCTTCCAATTTTGACAGTGATGTTTTCAAGATTTTATTCTTGAATATAGTATTAAAGTACTTTATAAACTAAACGTGCAAGCAACTTATCAAAAATGAGAATCAACTAACATAACAATATAGTCTAACATCTTAAACTGTATCTAAGTATCTTCCAAACTCATTTCACTTGATCACTCCTCTCTCCATTTTATATCCATCGATTTTAGCAATGTCATTCGGAAATGCTGATGCTACTTTTCATGGACGACTTTAAAAAAATCATATTTAAATCACTCTTCATCCCTCCCACCAAAGGTAAAAGGGAGGTACCAGGTTGAAAATTAACTCTTTTCTACCTTCCTCAAATGAGAAAGTGCCATGCTACACTTTAAATTTACTTATACATTTAAATCAGTTTTTGCTAAATAGGGGAAGACTGTACTGTAATGTGGTACTACAGATTTATGTTAAGTAAAATAATGAAACCTTGTAGGTACGCTTATATCTGGTTTAAAATTTTAAAGATGTTAAGTAAATAGTGATGTAGACAGAATGGTAGATTAGGTGGAAAGAAAATGTCCATGGATGAGTTATTTTTGTAACAAAGTGTTCTTAGAATATTCAAATACCACAAAACAATGCTTTTGATGGGCTTCCATTATGAAAGAATGAACAAGTCTGCCATGATTCAGATGTATAACTAAGTTGGAATCTGAAAATACAAAATAGTTCCATAAATAATTTAAAGCACATTCTTTAAGAAAAAAAAATCACCAACCTGATCTTAATTGTATTATTGACTTATTTCAAGCAATAACATTAATGTGATAAAAATTTTATGGACTTGTAATTTCTGGATACCACTTTGCAAAGCTGCCATAATCCCCTTTTAAACACAAATACAAGGCATGGGACTTAAAAGTACTGACATGGAAAAAAGACCTTTAGTCTTATTTTAAATTCTTTATAGAGCAATATTTAAGGTTAGAAAAAAGTTCTGATCTCCTTAGAAAAATATTGAAAGTTCTCTGCAACAGAAAAGTTTTTAAAAGCCTTAAAGGAAACCTCTCGCTAAATAAGTGCAATAAAACTTAATTCCAATGGTTTTAATTTTTGGAGGCAAGACAACAAAATTGGGAGGCAGAAAGAATACCAAGAGTCTACAAATCTGGGTACTAGTCCAGTGTTACAGACTAGCTGTGTTGACCTATTGGTCATTTCACTTTCTAGATCTTTTCTTCATCTAGAAATTGAGGAGGATGGAAGAGCAGATCTCGCAGCTTTAACACTCTACACACATAGTAAGGACTTTAAATATATGCTGGCTGACGGATTCTGTTACAATCAGTTTATTGGGAAAATCATTTTTGAATAAAATTATAAATAGCTAACATTTACATAGTGCTTTCAAGTTTGCAAAGAGCTTTAAAAATATTTTACTACATTTTCACAATAAATATTATTGACCTCATTTTAAAGACGAAGCTGAGACAAAGAGAAGTTAAATGTCACGCCCAGTAAGTCTTAGGCCAAATTTGAACCCAAGTCTTCTCTTCGTGTCTCCAGGTCAAACAGGCCTCTTTTAAAAATCTGCTTTTTATGTCTTCAAGTGACAAGGTAAATTAGCTGTAACAGACCATTACATAGTACATAAAAGTTTGCAAAGTGTTTATTCATTTGAGCCTCACAAGGCAGTGAAAATAGGCCAACTATTCAGACCTTTACTGCCAATTTAGCTCCCTAACAATTACTTAGAAAACATACAAGGAAGATGAAACAAACTTAGGGAGTTAAGTTTGGTGGTAATATACGAAGGTAAGCCCCAAAGATTCTTTGGATTTTTCTGTTACAATCCTCTATCATCACTGAAAAATGAGTACTAGTTGCACAAATTTCAATATTGTATGGAGATTTGCATTAAGAATTTTAGTTGTGCTTTTGTTTTGTTCTTGTCCCACTGCAACAGAATTAAGAAAGGTTAAAATGACCTGCTGCAGATTATTTCTGGCAACGTGACAAACTCTGAAGTTAACATTCACTTAAATGGTACTTCAGAGGCAGACAAGACCCAAATTAATAAAGTACTCCACAGAAAATCTTGTAAAAAGATTTCCTCTTATGTTAAATAATTTCTAAAGAAAGACAATTTTAATAATTTCCATCCCAAACTTAAAAGGTAAAAACAGAAAGTTGAGTATTAAATCCCTCTCTCCCTCAACTCATTATCAATGTTTCTTTCACAGGGGGCCAGAAAATTCAGGATCTATTAATTTACTAAGTAAATGGAATATTCATTCAGTTGTCCCCACTTGTTCAGCAATCTTCTATCAATGTTGACCTACCTAAGTGTAGCAATGGATCACAACATGAATTTCAAAATCTTTTGCACCTTTATTTGTGTACTATAAAAGCTACAGGAATCAAGAGTAGAATATGAATTGAAAATCTAAGGGAAATGTGATAATTCCATTAATTAGCAGTCTCTTGATCCATCCCTGGCTTGAGGGGTAATGATTTGTTGTTACTGTTCCCATATAGTGGTCTTAATATGTCTCCTTCTGTCAGCTCTGCTCACCCATTTCTCACCTTGCCTACCTCACAGGATTGAAGCTAGCAGTGACTAGGAGGGTGGAGAACACTCAGAACTGGGGATCTGTCTCAAATTGAGATGAGATTCCTTTCATGAAGAGACTCAAGTCTCAATAACAAGGGTTCCCCCTACAATGTCACCGTTTTTAAGAGGAAAAAAAAAAAAGGCAATAGCCATTTTGTAGAGAAAATCCAACTGACTATCATGATCTCAAATGTTTAATATAATAGCCATTCCTTGACCCATTATCACAAATGAAGATTACTAGTTACTCCACACTTAAGTAGAAAGCCTTCATGAGTTACAGGCTAAGAACAAAGACAAAAAGCACCTGGTGACCAACATTCTTGTGACCAGCTTCTTCAGAACTTAGGTGTATTTGTACATACAGTATTTGTACATCCAGCGTGTTAGAAAACTACTAGAGTTTATGTTATGCTGGCATAGTTTGAGTACTCAGTCACCTCCATACCATAAAAGCATCATACTAGGACTTTAGTATAGTTATATACAGTTAAGAGTTTTTCCTGATAATGAAACATAATTATTTTTTAAAAGGGGTATAGTATTTATGTTAAAAGCACTATAGAATTAAGAAAATTCATGTTAAGAGCACTACAGAATTCAAGTTTCTGTGACTTTTGAAACACTAGAAGAAATACACCCAAAATAACTACTTCAGAATTAAAGATCAGCAACTTTTTGGAATACATGGAATGATTGGAAAGGAAGGATTGTGAGTAGGGGAAAAAAAATCAAACTTAGAAGGGACCTTAGAGAACTAATCTAACTCCTTTTGAGGCCTAGTGTATATGATTTGTCCATCTTCCAACAGGTAGCAAATCAAACTATTTGAACCTAAGGCCTCTTACTCCAAATTCAGTTTGACTTATCATACACTACAATTATCTCCAACTGTATTATGCAGAACTGGCATTTCAAGAACTAATTTCACTAGTGTCACAGGATTTTTAGATCTGTTGTAAAGAAGCCATATAATGATTTATTGAATGAAGGCAGGGTGGAGAAGACCAAGTACATTAACAATTTTAGTTGAAAATAACCATATCCTAGTAAGTTAACTACTACTACCATATTCATTCAGATCTTTAGCATCTTAATTGGTAGTTACAAACAGGAAATGTTAGATTAGAATTATTAGTTCTAGTATAGTGGTTTTATAAACATAAAACTTTAACCTCTCCACTTTAGAGATGAAGAAACAGGCCCAAATTAGTCTAGTTAGTAACTTACACATGATCCCAAAGCTAATTGGTAAAGCAAGGATCTGAATTTGGATCCACTGCCTCCAAATCTATCAGTCTATATGATGTACATTATTGTATTTTAAAACCACCCCGAGAAACTTTTTATGTTTAATGTGCTAATTTAATTTACATTATTTGTATCAATTCTGAAGTACATGATAGGCCAAGAATCAGGCCTGTATATTTCTTTGGTTAAATACCAAACAAGATGTTAAAGTGGCAAGAGGCCTGGATAGGGACAGACCTTAGTGTGACTTCTGGAATTACCTGTGTGACCAGAAGCAATTTCTCTGAACCCCAGTTTCTTCATGAGCAAAATGAGACGATTTCTAATATCTCTTCAAGTTGAAATATTCTATGACAACTAAGATCCTAAATTTCAAAATCTTAAAACCCTAAGTGGAAATAAAATGTTAAACCAACCCCTTCATATAACAGAGCAGAATTAGTGATTTAGTTTGTGGAACTCCTAGTGAAGAAACCTTTCCAAAAGCAAAAACAAATGCTGTAACTTTTGGTCTTAAGACATTTGCCTAGGGCACTGAGTCAGTGTGTCAATTAACCAGTCTTTGTTAAGCCCTTCCTCTGTGCAGTGGACTATACTGACGAGTGAGTGCTATTGCCAGCATGTGAGAAGCAGCACTTCAATCCAGATTTTTCTAAATTCCAACCCTATTCTCTTCAGTAATCCACATTGCCTCTCTCAACTTTTCTTTTAAAAATCTATTTATTACCCCTTCTAAGAGTGGATGCAAGGAATTCGTGAATAAACTAATACCTGAACATAGAGTAAAAAAGCTGTGAGATGGGCATTCTTCACAAGTGGAGGGGCACTCAAAAAAAATTCTCAATTCACTAATTTGTTTCCAATCTCTTTCCAATTCTACTATACAGTACTTTGAAAAAAAATAACCGTAAATCAAAGCAGGCTTTAGTGAAAGAGCATCTGCAGTCAGAGAACCTGGCTATTTAAATCTGTTTTGTTCCCTACCCTGTGAAACCTTGGGTCACTTAAGCTCCTTTGGGACTAGGTTGCTTAAATTTGTAAAATAGGGAAAACAGCACCTTCCTCAGAGGACTGTTGGGATGGTCACTTGGGAAGTATTAAGAGCCTACTTATGTGCCAGAAATAATCATATTAGATCACTCATGTAAAACATACTGCTTTTTATCAATCTTAGTCATTACTACTACTTGTACAATGAAAGATTTGGACTAGATGAATTTCATACTCCCTTTCAGTTCTAAATCTGTCAGGTTATGAAATCTGCTGTCACTGGGACAAATATCCAATTAAAACAGAAGATTTCAATCCATTTTTACTTCAAATACAAGATGGAAATAGAATCTGATCATTTTATCTTCTGAATAAAGGTCCCAGGTTGGTCTTCTCTTTAATTAGTTGTATGCTTTAGGGGGTCTAAAGCCAACGATACAAACTAATTGCTAATCAGAGTATTTTCAATTTTTAGCCAATTTTAGTATGACCAAGTTCAAAACAATGTAGTATCATTTTAATAAAAAGTAATTAGTTAACTGGTCATTTCAAATTGAGTCACCATCTGCAAATGGGGCTTTTAAAATAGGATGCCTCATCCTCTAAAAGAGCCAAGTCTACAAAAACCCAAGTGTCATCTTAATGTATGTTATATAGATACTGCTAAGTAAAATATGCTATAATTTACCTTTTTTCTTCCTCCTGAATCCCCTTCTGGTTCATTCCTCCTGAAAGCCCCTCAACCTTCCATTTAGGTAAATGAAAAGGGCAAAAATTCAGACTTAGAAGTTTGCTTCTAGCTTCTACTGAGTTTAGAAGCTGTAATTGAGGGATATAACTGCCTTCCTGTTGATACTACTTTTAAAATGTAAATAGCCCACTTACACAAGAAAACAGGAAATACTAGTTACTAGATTTCTGCGAACACTTATCAAAATAATTTTAAAGTATTAATCTTTAAATATTCCTAATGAAAACGCACACCATCTTACTTTTTAAGAAGCATAAGTCCTAAAACAGGTACAGTATAGATTCTCCCTCTCCCTGGGAATTAAAAGTCAAGAAAAATGATTCAAGAGGCATAAATAGGTCAAATATGTTGATTTCAACTTGTGTTATTGTTAATGGTAAATTTGCCTTATCTTTTTCTACATAGAATGCCAATTTTTATAGTATTTCTTGTGTATCATAAAAAGTTACTACTGGAAAATAATCTTAAGTCCTCTATCAGAAAAAATACCATCTACCAATGGAGAGAAAAATTCAATGATTATTTAGGGGCATGTTAAGGACCAAAGAAAATCTTAAGTCTTAAAAAGTCCCATGCCCAGTATTAAAGACCCAATGTATCATGATGCCACTCCCCTTTCCTGTCTATTCCTCAAAATTCTGGCCAAACGGGTCTCTCAAGAGTTTTCCTGCCTTGTCTCATTGTTCCCTACCTCCTTTGTCTTTCCCTACTTCTCTTCTCTTGCTCAATTCTTACCCAACTTTTAAAGACCTGCTCAAATGCAATCTTTTCCACTAAAATTTTGCCTGAAATGCTGCCTCACCCCAGTCATAACTTAGCCTAACTTCTATGAGTTCCTAATTGCACTCATGTCACTTTATGTGCCTCTTGTATATATCCTGCCCTAATCCACCCCAGTCAACTCAATGAAATATTTTTTATAAACATCTCATGCGTTCTACTACCTCAGTGCTCTAGACAGAGTAATTCATGTGCAGAGGTACCCGACTGTTGAAAAGATGATGATGCTAGAAGATACCTTATAATTAATCTAGTTTAAACTCCCTCATTTTAGAGATGAAACTTGTGGGTCCCAGAAGTGATATGCCCAGCTCACATTTCTAGTGAGCAGAGCTGGAACTAGAAACCAAGTCTCCTGTGCCCAGGTCCAAGTCTAGGATTTTTTTCAACTACAATACATTGCCCAAACCAATAAATCCCAAAGTCTCATTCTAGCCAACCTCCTCCCACTCCACACAAATAGCAAAATTACCTTTATTTTGCCAACAACCAACCCATAATACACACAAACCAAACCCCGAATAAACCAATCAGGTTTATCATGCTTGTGTTTCCACAGTTTTTTTTTTATGTGGTATCACTTTCTGGTTGTTATTGATGTTTCATTTTCAAAGAATCCTGTTTAAGGAGTGTCCTACCCCCAAAGTTATCTTTTTTATGGGGGATGTCCACTTAATAGATTTCAACAGTGGAGTGAATGTTTTACTTATACAGGCTACTTAACATGTCCTCTAAGATGCAAAAAAGAGAAAGATTCATTGACACACCTCAGTTAACTGGGACAACCAGAAATAAGAGGCACTGGAAATCTATTTTTCCTTATTGCTTTGCCTCCATTAGTTTTTTTTAGCAGCCTACGTTTAAAAAAAAAGGTATACTATCTTAAGTTAAATAGAGGTAATCTGAATATCGTATGTAAAGCTTTAAAAGTTTTCAAAACAAAATGTAAAATGTTACCGTAGATCAGAGCTGGACAAATCCCGTGTGCCAAGTCACCCTGGCACCTACTCTTTTCAGCGAAATCTTACCCCAACTACAGAAGCGCACTTCACTCTTCCAGCTCATGCAGATTCACTTTTACTAGCACAGCAACTTGAAAAGAAGTCCTTGGGACAGTGGGTAGCAGCAGCGGCCAACCCATTAGGGCTCCTCAGAGCCCTCTGCTACCACTGTACCTGCTCCAACTTGTGCTCCACTCCCTGTAACCAGAGGTAGAGACTGGGCAAGAGGGAGGGTGGGGCTGGCCTCTAGCACTCCCCCCCACCCCCACATACAGGGCCCAGATGTGTTCTGGTGAGACGTGAGCAACTCACTCTTTGAACCTTTCGAGATGATTCTTTGAAGCATTTCTGTTGATCTTGAATAAATGTGGGGTCCAATGTCCTCTGTCAAACATGCAGCTTTCCCACCTACCCCCATTTTTCATTCTTAAAAGCAAAGAAATTCATCTGGTTCCTATATTGTGAGGATAGCTCGTAGATCCAAAGCAAAATTTTGGAAGGTGGTCTAAAGTACATTTTTGTGTTAAGCAGTGTGTGTTCACCATGCCAGTGATATGAATAAGCTCAATGAAACTGGGAAAAAGAAAAAAAAAAGTAGCAAAGAAATGTGCCTTTGAGGTTTTAAGAGTTCTAAACTACCTACAGGAGGGATGTAGGTATCAAGAATTTAAGAAAATTGTTTTCAACTCTATGCCTTACAAAATGATAGGAGATAAAAAGTGGAGAAACAAAAAGGGATACACAATCAGAAACCAACTTCACACAAATGAGGAAAAAAAGACCCACATCAGCAATTTGAATTAGTTATCACCAGTATCCTAAACATAAATTTAAAAACTATTCATGTTAACTGTTTAATATTGTAATATTTTTTTACTGCATTAGTTATTTCGTTAGACTAGGTAACTCCCCTTCAGATAATTCCTATCAATTCGGAAGGGTAACTTAAGTCTTAAGAGTTCCCAAAGGGGAACATGCTTCAGATGAGACTTGAACCCCGATTTTCCAGTTCTCCATCTACTTGCCAGACTGTTTCTGACATTAATTTAAAAATAGCAGAATTAGAAGCTTTAATTTATGGAAACATTGCTCCTCTTCACCAGAGAAATAAATTTCTCATCTATGCGCAGCCCAGAACACATAGTTGCAGCAGCCATAATAACCCACATTCAACTTTGTTTGGGGAAGCAAGTAAATTGAGGGCATTTTTCAAAACCCTCAAACAAGTGCTTTCAAATGTTAATTTTATAATAAATGCACTGAAAATCTGTAAATGGTGGAAATACTCTGATAATTATAGCGGTGTTATTCTATACCCTCTCTCCCCCTCCTTCCCCTTATATGTATAGGAGACTTTCTACACTTAAGATGATCTAATCCATAGTTCTGTCATCCCAAAGAACACACTAGAACTCAGTTTTAGTAAAAGGAAAGAGTCACGGGTGGTCACCAATATGTAAGGAAGGGCTAAAAGGGTTTAGTAGCAGTCACACAATGAGTGATTTTATGTATTTTACTCCCTGGTATGGTCTTGGAGGTTCATAAAGTGTAGGGCTGAAAGGGAATTTAAGAGATCATCTAGTCCAACCCCCTTTCATGTTACACTTGAGGAAAAAGTGAGGCCCAGAGGTGTGAGGGTGACTTGACCAAGGTCACACAGGAAGTGGCAGAACAAGCATTCAAATTCAGGTCTTCTAGCTTCAAATCCAATGCTGCCTGGAGTAACAAGAAACATAATAACCAACCTTCCCTTTCCCACCCCACCCCCTTTTTGCCCCATTATCCCTTCTCCATCGACCCTTTCCTCCTCAAAACCCACCATAGATTCTCCCCTGCCTCCCAATTCTAGCAACTGAATAGTCTTCCATATATAAACCTCTTAAGAATTAAACCTTCTAGTTATTTGAACTTTCCTATTCATTTATGGTAGGTGAGATGTGCCTCAGGCTAAGTATATAACCCCCTCCCAAAGCACCCCCCCCAAAAAAAACTGGATAGGAGGGTAAAGCAGCATAGATGGACTTCATCTCAATATAATATATCATTCTCCTTATTGAATGCTGGTGGTCTCTAATGTCCCTTACAATGCTAAATTTTTAACAGGGAATTTTGCCCTCTTAATTTTAGAAGAATTTAGAATGAAGGTAAATGGGGGTGGAAACAGTAAACAATGGAATAAGGAGAGCTAAGATGTATTTTCCCCTCTATGCAGATGGCTTCCTGATATTATAAACAATAAAACACAGGTAGGTTTTCCAGGGATTCAGATATGAAATTCCAGTAGAACCAGATGCAGTTTGAAAGTCTGTCATCAAAATAAGGTGGATGTGTATTGTGCTTTTATTTCCCTTTCCCTATCCTCTTTTAATTTCCAAAATAACTGTCTGATTGTAGACTGAAACAGGTATATATCATCTGTTAACAAAACAGATGTAAGATGCAATAAGTAGTTTTAAGAATGCATTTGAATGTCTTAATTTCATTACTCTGGAACAGAAGGTTAAGGATGAAATTAATTCTTACATTCCAAAAGCTGTGAATTAGGAAAAGTAGGGGCCCAGAAATACTTGAAAATAGAAAGCTAGTTTTTTCTTAACTTTCACTAATAATTGCTATAATTCAGAAAACACTATTATTCACTTACCTTAATATATACACACACACTATAATCAGGTCTTCTGTAAAATTGAGTGTTTATGTGGATAAATGTAGTATATGAATTAGACACTCAAAAATAAATAAAACACTCTCATCTGCCCAGTCAGAAATAAAAAGCTAAACCTGAAAATCTCTAATATAAGCAGAGTATCATCTCAGGTTATTTGCAGAAAGTTTCCAAAATGTGCAAGTCATCAGAATTGATGATTATGTGCTGCTGACATGTGCAAAAAATAAAATAAAATGAAAATAAAAAAGCTAAATGTACTTTAAAGATCTGTGATTTTGTTGGTCTGAGTGCTTTCTTCCCCGACACAGATCCCAACCCCTCTAGGACTTGGTAGATGGTCTGCGAGCGACTGGCCGAAAAATTCGTCAGCCTATGGCCAATCTGGCGAAGAACCTCTCCGAATTTAGCTAGGCTGGTCCTTGGACAGCAGACATACAGTCCGTCCGTCGCTGGGCCCACACTCTCGAAGCCTTTCCAGCTTGGTAGGGGCTGCCAGAGCTTGCATTCCACCACTGAATGGCATAGCCTTCAAGAACTCAAGGTCACCTCCACACCACGATGAAGTGTTAGAGGACTTTTGTGGAAGAAAGCTAATAGTACAGCAAGAAAATTATTGTTGATATTGAGCACTGATGAACATGGATGATGTGTTGAACCTATTAAGGCAAAATTTGCTGACGTTACTATACTTACCACCTACTGAAAATAGTTCTAAGAACTCAATCATCAAGGACATTCAGCAACCACGTGTGGACAACTATGTTTTGTAAGTGTTACGTGTGTGTGTGTGTGTTGTGCATTCACATTTTCTTTTTCTCAAAACAATTAAGTCACAAAATACTAAGAAGTGTACTGGACCTTGAAAATCTCCTTAGATGTATACATGTATATGAATTGTTGAAGGTGAAGAAAGTGTTTAAGAGCAGAATAAAAACACGATTAAACTTCCAAATCTTGGACAAGCCAAAACTGGGTGGCTATTTAGAATAGAACGTAAAGGATTGATGAGACAAATCCCTGTGTGATACATACATTTATATAACAGTGATGATGAAATGGCAGCAGTCTTTTCTGGCTTTACTGCATTGTAATTGTGATCGCTTGCCCAGGATGGTGTGCTGCTTTCTGAAGCTGTTTCCTTAACAAGTCCTTCATTCCTAGGTGTTGTCACCACAGTTTTCTTTGCAATGTTTTCTTTTTTGTCAGGAGCTGGCCTCTTCTGGACAGAAGAAATTTTAATACCTGCCTGTATAATCAGTAAAATCTCAATCACTATTTATAAAATGGCTAGAAGTTATATGACATACTTGATTTCAATTTTATGTTACAATTCATGTTTATTACTATACTGTTCCTGGGGGGGCATGTTAATTGAGTAAAACCTCCATGTAACAGAGTGATCTAATAACCAAAAAAGGCTATGTGCTCTTAGGCTTCAATTAATAGAAGTATCTAGCACAGAAGGATGAAGTGGCAGTCCTTCTGTACTCTGATCAAACCAAATCTAAAGTAATGTGTTCAACTCTAGATGCCACATTTTAAAAAGAACATTCACAAACTGGAACAAGTTAAGAACTCAAAACTATTTTAAAGGAGATGACCAAACTTTTAAAGTTACCTGTGGGGTCATTATGTGAAAAGATTAGAATTTTCTGTTTGGCCCTAGAAGGGAGTACTAGAAGTAACAGGTAGATGTAATAGAAAGGCAGATTTTAGCTTAACATAAGGACAAATTTCCTCAAAATAAAAGCTGTCCAAAATTGAAATGGCTGCCCCCAAGAGGTTACTGGAGATATTCAAATAAAGGCTAAGTGACCATTTAATGTAGATGGGATTTGCGATTCTAAGAGATATCTGCTACCCATCCACTGTGTGTATTAAGTAATAATTTTCAATTCCCTGAGGGATGATAAATTACCTACATATTAGGGGCAGCTAGGTGGCACAGTGAGTAGAGCACTAGCCCTGGAGTCAGGAGGACCTGAGTTCAAATCTGACCTCAAACACTTGATACATGTTACTAGCTATGTGACTTCGGGCAAGTCACTTAACCCCAATTACCCTGCCTTCCCCCCTCAAAAAAACCAACTAGCTATATATGTTTCCTTCTTCCTTGCTTTGCCTACTTCTTCTCCAGTGCATTAAGCCCTTTGACTAGACAGGAGAAGGAATTACTAAAATGTAGTAAGTATCTCTTCCCTATTGATGGCTCTGATGAGAAGCTTGGTAGAAGGTCAAACTATTAGCTAAAATAGTACTAGCTGTGAATATCATTTAGGTAGGCTTTTCTTTTCCCTCAAAATAAAAACCATACTTCATTTTTTTTGTTTGTCCAAAGTAGCTAGCTTACCTGAACACCAGATTTTGGAAGACTGCATTTTTCAGGTTTCAATTTTGGCTTTTCTTTTACTTTTGGTTTTGGTTCTTTGCCAGCAGACAGAAATTTCATGGTGGCTGCAGCATGTTTAAGGATACAATCATTACTACAATATACTGAGTCAGGTTGGGCCACACTGGAACAACCAGGACCAATACATTTTGAGGCACCAGGAGTCTCAATAACCTGCAGATTGAAATGTAGAATATATTTAAATAGATAATTAGAATTATTAAAGAACTTTATAATATCATGTTTGGATTATTCTGTTGCAATAAAGTAACACTAGTAGCATATACATATATATCATCACCACCATCATAATTAACTTTATCTTCGTTTAGTCATTACTTATCAATCTGAATTATCCATACTCCTACCCATTTTTTGGCACCTATTTTTGCAAATACATAAATAGCCAAAAACAAAATCACATGCAATTTTGAAAGAAATTAACTTATCATGATAAAAGTCCCTATAATATTAGCTAATTTATTCAAATGAAACCTGTTTCTTGCATTTGATAGCTTAAATTATGTGCTTTGGGCCTCAAAATAAGAAAATCTTATGTGTAAATCCTTTCAAGGAAAAAAACCACATAGAATATAATGAGCCTATGACTTTTTTGGCTAATACATATGTATTCCAGGTGGTTTTAATTCTTAATGGCCATGATGATTTTAGTTTGTTTCTGGAATTACAGTAAAATGTGGTCCTCCCATCTCAAGGAGATTTTGTGATAAAGCAGATTACAAGTCATAAGAATTACTCAGAGATAAGTCTGGTCACAAAGTAGCAGCAACAGTGGCATACCCATTTTTCTATGAGTTTAATAAAAAATAAATATTAAATGAGAAATGAGCCATATTTAAACAATATCCACTAAGTATTTGTTTACATTTACTTATCAGTAATAGTTTCAGATAATCGGTTTCAGGAAGAGTAACTCCAATGTTGAGAGTTTTAGCAATAAGTCTGAAATTGATACCATAAATTCTTTGAATTCCAGCTTTTAAAAATCTTAAAGCGAAATACTCACAGGTTGAAATATTTTGAGCTTTTTCTTGCCACTTGGATTGGCGGCTTTTTCAATTCTACCCTTGATTCCTTGATCTTCACTGGATTTTTGCTCTATTGTTCCTATACTTGTCAGTTCTGTACCATCAGCATTTTCATGTCTAAACTTAGTTTCCTGTTGATCCGATTCTGAAGCAGTCTCATCCTGTACTTGCAAGATGGTGCAATTTGGACAGATATAATCTTCTCCATTCCTTTCCAAAAGCCTCCCACGAGCTTCAGAAATCCCTACACAATCACCATGAAACCATTCTTCACACCGGTCACAGCAAATCATAAATCTGAAAAAATTTTTTAGAAAATGTTATCAGATACAGAAAAAACAGAATCAAATGACCATCAATTTATGAAACTGAAAAAAATCTCATTTAGAGATCAATTAACTTTCAATTAAAATAACCATTGTATGATTGGTAGAATTTATCAATAAGGACTGCATTTTTGAAATCTTTTATCACTTGAATAAACTTAAAAGGCAAAAACATACATTTTTCTATCTGCCAACTACCTACCTGTTGTTATGAGGTTGTCGACATATGCAATATAATGCATTAGGGTCATAAACTTCACATTCAGGTTTCCGCTTCACTAACTCTTCAGGTTCTTCAACTTTGATTTCCTGAGGAGCTTTCCCTTCCAACTTAATATCCTGATTTTCTTTAGACTCCTGGGGCACAGCTACTTGATCCACTGTCTCAGGTTCTTGCTTACTGGGCACCTCAGTTTCCACTGTATTACCTGCCTCAACATCAACAGTTTCCGTGGGATCCTCTTCACGACGTTTCTTCCTTAGGCGATTTTGAATACCTTTCAGGGTCAATTCAGAGGGCTCTTGTTCACGCTTTCTTCTAAGACGATTTTGAAGTTCTTTCAATGTCAACCCATCACTGTCACTATCAGAAGTGTCATCATCTTCATCATCATCATCATCTTTTGTTCCTTTTGTAACTGTAGGGGGCTGACCCTTAACATTCCTGGAGTCAGATTTCTGACCAGTTTTAGTTTCAGGAGTGCTTTCCACACTTCCTTCAGAAGCAGTTTCTACATCAGTAACTGGACAGGAGGCCGGTTCACTTGAATCTTCCAGGGTAACAGGAACATTTTTTCTTCCTCTCCTCCTAACTGTTGTAAGAAATTCTTCTACTCTTTCTGTACGCTTGGGCTGTCGCCCACTTCGACGAAGGGAGAGGCTTTGTTGCTGCTGTTGTGGTTGCTGATCAAGGGACTCTATTTCAGCATCTCCTGCACCCTCACGTTTAGCAATAGTAGTTCTGCGAAAACCCCATGTTTTCCTAAACTCCTTACTTGTGGGTTTAATTGCCTTTGGAGCCTCATCATTGCTTGGGTCACCTTTATCATCCAAACCTAAAAAAAAAAAAAAAGTAAAATTATAAATTTGTTAATCTTTTAAAATTATTTGTTTCTAACCAGTATGGCATGCACACAACAGATAAAAGGACTGGAAAGGAACTTCCAAGTCATCTAGTCTAATTCTCTTATTTTACAGATGAGGAAACCAAGGCCCAAAGAAATGATATGACTTGTCTGCTGGTCATGCAGTAAATGGCAAAGCCAGGAGTTAGATATATTTATTTGTGCCAAATTACATTCTGAACAGTATTTTATACGTATGAACATTTGTACAAGAGGCAGCCAAAAAAGAAACACAAGTTTTCATCTATGGAAAAGTGAATCTTTACATTAAAATCATACTATAGAGTTCAGAAGTTGGCTTTCACATTTTTCACTACCATTCTGAGGATTACACGTAAATAATTTTCTACTTTAAATAAAAGTAAATACCTTGGGAATTACTTTCCATATTGTCCAAGCTTGACTCAGATTTAAATGCCACTGATGATTCTGGATTTACAGCATGTTCCATCACAGGAATACCAGAGTTCTATAAGTGTAATCCTAAAAATATACAAAATCAACTTTATTTGTGATGATGGGTTATTTTGCTTTGTACCATACACCACAAATTATATATGTAAGTACTTGATAAAGAAAACACAAGAAGCTACTGCTTCACTTTTGACTGTTCTGCTCATGTTCAGGAAGACCTGTTTAAGGGATGAAGTCAACAGAGTATCTACAATATTTTACTGTACTTCTCTTATGCATCTGCATTCAAATTTCTATTGTAGTTATGTGTATGTGTCCTATCTTCCCCACTAAAGTTGCAGTTTTATTGAGGAAAGAAATCCCAATCTATCTTCTCCCCCTCAGCACTTATCCTTGTACAGAATAGGTCTTCATAAATGTTAAGTCATTCCAATGATCAACAACACATCTAAAAATATACAGACTGCCTATGTATATGCTCTAGATATTTCAATTTATTACATCCTCACTTCAACTCAGTATTCACTAAGCTTACTGTTGATACCAAATGATCACTAATTAACTTCTCAGAACAGGTATTAAATTCCTCCCCATCTGTTAAAACCTAACTCAATGTCCACTCTTCCCTAGTGGAAGCATCTCTTTATCCCAACTACCCTAAAGTATCAAGCTTTCACACACATGAGGATGCTATTTGCAGTCAAGCTCCACCTTCTACGGGAATCCTTTCCTGATCCCAACCATTAACTTCTATTTCTTCTGCATATACTTATACATATACGTTATCTCTTAAAGCATAAGCTCCTTGAGGAGATTTAATATTTTTTGTCTTTTCATTCCCAGTGGCTAATACAGTCTCTGATACATAGTAGTAGGTACTTAACAAATGTTTGATTGATAAGACTTTGTTCACCATCGTTTATGAATTCATCGTGTATTATTTTATAAGTCATTTATGCATTTGTCATTATCATACTATTCATCAGGGCTTCTTATACTTTCTTCCACTCGCAACCCCTTCAGCACTTCTTAATCTATGGGTCAAGATCCAGTTACTAAGATCATGTCTTAATTAAATTTTTTTATCTCCACCAGCACCTAAATCAATGTTCTACTACATGTAAAAATTCTCTAGTACTCTCTTAGTTTAAGTTACCTATGTCAACTAAATAATCACATCACTCTACAATTATTTGCAACAGGTTCACCTAGTCTTGGTAAGAACGGAATCTTGAATATCAATTAACATTATTTCTCTAGTTCTATAAACTGCATCTGGGCAACTTTTGTAAATAATTGCAAATGGAAATCAAAGCTTATGTGCAGAGTTTTTCATTTCTGCTAAATATGTTGTTTATCCTCCAAGTTCAAACTGTAAACTGTCACAGGAGATCTATTTAGTCAAAGGTTGCACTGCATAAAAAATATTATTATAGGGGCAGCTAGGTGGCACAGTGAGCAGAGCACCAGCCCAGCAGTCAGGAGGACCTGAGTTCAAATCTGGCCTCTGACAGCTGACACACTTACTAGCTGTGTGACCTTGGGCAAGTCACTTAACCACAATTGCCCTGCCTTCCCCTCTTCAAAAGAAAAAAAAAAGTGTTAGTACAAGGGTCAGCTATAAAGTAGCTACATAAATGACCAAAAATACAAACTAATGCATCCTTGTAGTCTGGGATACTCCAAAACAATTTCAAAGCCAAATAGGAATACTCATTTCCTTAACAAAAGGTAACAGTCTAAAAAATTAATAAATAAAAACCTGTAGGTATAAGGAAACTAAAACTGATATTTAACATTTTACCTGACTAAAATCATAGTGGGATAACATCTTCCTGCAGTTGTAAATTAAATGGAAGAGTGAAGATAGAAGTGGAGAGCCATATAGCAAAATTCACAAAATGTTTACAGTTTGAAAGACTTAGAAAAACACACACCCAAATCTAAAAAACAAGAAAGAAACCAATCCCAAACAAAACACGATTCCTCTTGATGTCAACTCAAAGAATCTAAGTGTATCAACCAAAGTTTCACATGAAGTAAGCTCCTGAAAGAAATCAAAATAGGTTTACAAAAACTATTCTCCCACCACAGGCACTAAATAGTCACACAGCACCTTCAGAATTACTTAAAATCTTTTGAACCTTGTATTTAAGAAGTTGAACATAACTTTCCACTAGGAGAAAAACTGTAACCAGGATAATCAAAGTGGGGTGTGTGTGTGTGTGTGTCTGTCTGTCTGTCTTTGTGTGATGGGGTGGTGCTGGTGATAGAAGGGAGAATAAAGTATAACACCCATTCTCAAAAAGTTTACGAACTAGTTAAGAAGCAAAAATAGAATAAAAATGTCAAAAACCAAATGCAAAATGGTATAATGTTGGTTCTGAGAACAACAGCTGTTAAAGAGAAAGGAAAGATCAAAAACAGGTTGGAGTATGTGGAAAGGAAGAATGAATTTTAAAGGGACATAGGGGATATAGATTAGTCAAAGACAGGCCCTTTTATTCATTGTGAGTAGCAGCAGAAGAGTAGACAATACCTTGGAGATGAGAATGAATATAACATAAGAAGGTTGGGGGGGAGGGGAGAGGAAGAGATTGACGTGACTAGAATATGTTGAAGATAAGGCTGGATAGATGGACTCAAATTAAGGATTTTGAAAGCCAGAATCTCTTTGATTTATGATAAGCAATAGGGAATTCGCTATAGGTTTTTGTGACATGATAAAAGCAGATTAATCTGACTATACTAGGCCAGACAGATTAGAAGGTAAATGTAGCTCTGGTTCATAGAAAAGGGATTACAGAAATTCATGAATTGAAAGGGGACTCAGGTGATCTAGTCAAATCTGTTTATTGATACAATTCAGTCTACAAGCACACCAGGAAAACGGTCCCTCAGTCTTTCCTTGAAGTTCTAGAATGAAGGTTAACCACTGCTTCCCCAATTTTGAAAAACTGCAATTGTTAAACAAGCCTAAGTCTGCTTCTCTCTAACGTTTACCCTCTGCAACCAAACAGAGCAAGTCTAATCCTTATCTCTAATACTTGAAGACAATCATCTTCTGCTTCCCACCGCCCCCCCCCCCCAAGTCTTCTCTTTCCCTGGCTAAAAAACAATACTCTGTTGTTCTTGTCACCTTGCATACCACCTTACTCAGAGTTTTCTTAGGCACATGGTAAGTTTGAGAATGAACAAACAATGGAAGTTAAGGCAGTGGTTCTCATTCTCAAAGTATGGTCTGGGGACCCCTGAGAAGTTCCCCCAAGACCTTCAGGGGGTCTGTGAAACCAAATCTGTTTTCATAATAATACCAAGACGTTATTTGCCTTTTCCCTTCTCATTCTCTCACAAGCATACAGTGGATTTATCCAGGTTATTATAAGACCTGTAAATTAAAGATTTAGCTATTAAGTATGAATACTCTATTAGTATTATCTCTTAATAGATTTAACTCATATAAACAAAAGCTCTTGGGGCCCCTCGATAATTTTTAAGAGTGTAAAGGGGATAAAAGACCAAAAAGTTTAAAAATTGTTAATGTGGAAAGAAATGAATAATTCGAGACTGGAATAAAGCTATCATCCACATTGTAATGTAGATACTCAACATAAACAAACATTCCCTTATTTCTGCAAGTATGTTGGTTTAAAAGGTGTTTTTGCAGGACCAAATCATAAACTTAAAAGGGGCTAATTTATGTTGATGATAAAAACATTTCTTCATTAAAGTGGAGTCATCGATAGCGCAAATTTAAATTTAATACTCATCAATATGTCAAATGACTACTTTCAAAGAAATCATTGGTAATTTGTCATGTCAAATCTTTTCAGAATTGTAATCTTTGTTTTGAAGAGACCTTAATTATTTTAAAAATGAACTCTAATCAAGGAAATAAAAAGTATGCTCATGATTATTATGACCAAGATTAACACAATTAAACTATTAATATTACACTGTTTACGTTCTATATTTTCTTTCAAATATCCCTAACTATACAAAATCCTAAAAAATAACCCAGAGCCAACATGAAAATTAGTAATTACTTACTAAAATAGTCCCAAATCTTCATAAACCCCTTTAACTTATTTAATCCACCAATATCTTTCCCCATTACCAAGTGCTCTCTGGAGCTCAGGTCTCACACATCTTACCTATTACTCAAATTCACTCCAACTGCCTTCTCCTTAACTGCTGTCTCCCCTAGTTACCCTGGAACCTACACTGTAACATTCCAAATCATTCTTTTTAAAGACACAGTCTCATATACTTTTCTGTAGCTTTACCTTGGACAAGTTACAGGTAAATTAAGACTGCCACTATCATTTTAGGTTACTTTACTTACAGTAGAGGACTATGCAAAGTAATATTCACTATGGTTTTTTTTAAAAAAGGGATCTTATAAACAAGGAATTATCCTTCTGAACATTTGCAAATTCATGGAATAAGGCCAAACTACAGATTTGACAGAGTTCATATCCAGAGTTTGCTATTTTATTAGCTGTATAACCTTGGACAAATCACTTAACCTATCAGGACCTCAAATTTCCTTATCTATAAGATGAAGGGATAAATAAGGCTATGTCAAATGCTCCTTACAGCTCTAAATCCAATAATCCAATAACCATCTCTTTGTTTATTACACTAAATATGCTATACTATTCCAAATTCAAGTAAGCTTTGAGTAACTAGAAAAAAATTACAATATAGATATAAAGCGAGAGAAAACCATTTCACAAAAATGAACAGCATTACATCCACCGGTAGGTAGGTAGCACAGTGGATAAAACACAGGCCTGGAATCAAAAAGAAATGAGTTCAAATCCTACCTTAGATACTTCTACTAGCTGTGTGACACTGGGCAAGTCACTGAATGTGTTTGCCTCAACAGTAAAAAATGGGAAAATAGGAGCACCTCCCTCAAAGCGTCATTCTGAGGATCAAGTATCATTTTTAAAGCACTATAGTGCCTGGCACACAATAGGTTGTTACATAAATGCTTATTCCCTGCTTCCCTATCAGTCTAAAATAAAACAATCAACCCACAAACTGAATGCCATTTTCCTAATGTTTCTTTCGGAAACAAATGAATTTTTATCCAGTTTAAAATCAAAGCATTTCAGTCCCCTCCCCCCTCCAATTTCTCTACCTGAAAAACATCCCTGAAGCATCCCTCACCCACAGCTCCTCCTACAACTGCAGCCTCAATTCAATCAAATTATTGATCAAGTACAGCCAACCACACTGCACTCTAAAACAATCATTAGCATCAATCCCCTCCCAAGTTCTTCTCAAATCCACATGAGATCACTGGAAACCTGTGCAAAGAACACGAACTGTACTGTACTGCCCATAACAAAAGACCAGCTATCAAAATTAAGGGAGCTGACTGCTATTACCAACTTTACCTCTTTCCTTCCTTGAAATAACTATCACCCTATCAATTTGTTCAGAACCTCCAACCCACCAGACAAGCTAGTTGTCAGAAAAGTAATTCCCCGTGACTCTAGTATTGTGAAAATAAATTCTGGCAGACTTCACAAATCAACAGTTGCAAATTTGTAAAAACAATAGGGTTTTCAATTCCATTTGCTGAATGTCCAGTCATTAAGTAGGACTCGTTCTAATTAGTGTTCAAGATTCCCGAACTGGCGGCCCAGCTCGATTCTCAAAATAGCACAGGCTCCTACTGGCTGAGGAAACTTAGTACTTCACTGTTCCCTGCCCAAGCAGAATGCAAGCCTCATGATGAAAGAGAATGTTTTAGTTTTTGTATCCCCAGTGCCCAGCACAGTGCCAGAACATAGTAAGTACTTAACAAATGCTTGCTGAATTGAATTGTGACTCTTAATTATATTTATCTACTTGAAAAAAAGTCTATTGAAGTATCCTTGGTCAGTATTGGGTTAATTCCATTCATTTTTATAGCAACAAGAAACATTACTTCTTACTGAAGAGACAATAAAAAAATTATTCTGCCCCATTTGGTGGCAAAATTGTGTACTTAACTCTTAATGGCTTACCATCTTTTATCAATCTCATCCATTTTTCTTCCAAAAACAAGGTACCCCAAGCAACACTAAAGGGTAGGGAGGGAGAGACAGTAAAAGAGGCCAGGGACAAGGTGGAAAAGAATACTTGTAGTTGTTAAGTCAAATTGTGATTCAACCTGTGTATCATTCGTTTTTGTTTTCCTCAGAAAATTCAACATAAGTTAAGCAATAGTTTTTCCCTCACAATATTCATTCATTTAACAGATATTAGATTAATATTACCCTTTCCCTCATGGAACCTACAGGCTAGTAAAAGAGGAGGCACAACGAAATAATCGTAACATAAGACATGATAAGCGTACAAAACATCTGTTAAAGCGCTATGTGAGAAACCAACATTGAGTCACACACATCTCAGAAAATAATTTCATTCGGACAGAAAGTACTTCTGTACAAGTCATTCATTACAGACATCTTAGCTGAGGAGCTACAGAAAATAGATTCTGTCACCATCTTCCTGAAAAGGAGGGCTGAAACAGTAGTTTTTTTCCATTTATTATGTGGTCTCCACCAACAGCCTTTTTATAAGCTCACATAAAAAAGAGGTAGCATCTACAAAAACATCAAAACAGGGCATAGTCCCTCAAGAGAATACATTTATAGACTGATACAAATGACAGATAAGTGGAAACTTTATGTACTGCACATTATATTTTAGATCAAAAGTTAACTTTTTTGTGTGTCATGGAGCTCTTTGGCAGGCTGGTGAAACCTACACCCTTATCAGAATCAAGTTGTCTACATTCTTCATTTAAAGTAACTGCTAAATTTCAGTTAAGAGTTCAGTGAAAAGATCTAATTTTTTTTCCCACCAAAGTGCATAAATCTCCCAAAATTGATGCATGATTTATTGGGGGTCTGTGAATCCCAGGTTAAAAATTCCTCTTTTAAATCTGATTGGGGTCAGAGCTAGTAATTCAAGTTTTTAAGTTATCTACTATTATTTGCTATTATCAAGTCACCCATAGAAAAGCAAAAAACTGACCATTCACATATAATTTATTAATAGGTACTGGAATGTGGAAAGAAGAAAAACTTCTAGGAATTTTCAACCAAAATATCAAATTTTCAATTTTTATATTGGCATAACATTGGTGGCTGCCCATTTTCAAAATTCCCTTCAAAATGCTCAAGTGAGCAGGTAAGGTGGCTGATGCCTTGAAACTAGTTCTTTACCAAAAGTCACACGTTCAATAGCTTCCCCACCATTCTACATGTTTTTAAAATTAAAGCTTAAAAATAATACTTCATGATTAAACAAGACCCACTTCAACTGTCACAAGTAAATGAACAGCTTAGGTGTCTAAATCAGGAATAACTTTAGTTTCCCTAATTCTTAGAGCTACTCAGGCCTTAATTCTGGGGGATAGGTCTTTAAATTCTCTCTGGATACTAAAAGGAACATCAATTTCGCCTATGATCAAATTTGTAGTAAAAACATATTATGTAAAATTATCATGGCAAATGACTAGGATGGGAAATTCAGAATCATACACCAGGGTCATACTCAGCACATAAACTACTATAAGAAATATCAGAAATGCAATTTACTTTCACTTTCAAAAAACTTTCCTAAACCAGAAGTCAAGTACTGTTATGACTAGATAATTTATTTTTATGCTGTAAAACATTGCAGTCAATCACCAAGCACCTATTAAGGCACTTTCAACCTAAATATGTTATGTGCCAGACACTGTGCTAGATATAGGGATATAAAAGTCAAACAGTCCCTACCCTCAAAGGGCTTAGTTTCTAGCAGTGAGAGAAATTATGTACAAAAATAGGTACAGACAAAATAGAAACTAGGTAATTTTGGAGGGGAATTCATTAGTAGTTTTGGGTTTTTTTTGGGGGGGGGGGGGAGCTTCCAGTTAAAGGTGGCACTAGAGGCTCTGAGCCTAAAAGGAAACTTAGGAATTCTAGAGGTGAGCAGGGAGTACATTCCAAGAATGAGGGACACCTTGGCAAAGAGCCCAGGGACAGGAGTTGAAGAGCCAAGAATAATAAATAGGTAAGTAGATAATTTGGGCTGGACTTCCCCCTTGGAATAATGTGTGATATGTTTAGAAAGACTTTTACTCCAAGCATAGTTTCATGAAATTTTAAAGTTGAAGGAGATCTTATAGGTCATCTAGCACAGGTAGGTATACAAGTAAAAGCCCAGAGAAGTTACAGTGTTTTGCCCAAGAACACACAGTTTAGTGGCAGAGCTGGAGCTAGAATCCAATTTGGTATTATTTCCCTCCTCCTTTCTAGATAGTGGTAAACTTTGGTGCAGTGTTATGTTTAGTTATCTGAGATTTTGAGGCATTTTTTCCCAGTAGTGACTGTGTAGTTTTAGGAACAGAAAATTTCTGTAATGAATGTCTTTGCTTCAATTTTTTTAAGATGCAAAAGGAAAAGATAATACTAAAATGAAAACCCCAATGATGCCAAACAATACCAAAACAGTATATTTTTCAAACATTTAAAAAAATGAGACAAATTCCAAATTCATATTCAACCCAATGGTTCAAATGGCTAATTTGCCCTTCAATGCTAATTCTGACTTGTGTTCCAAACCCAAGAGAATCACCCCCCCTCCCCCGCCATTAACATAGGGCACTTAAGGATGCATTTAAAATCCCCTATGAATTTCAAGAGGTCAAACAAACCTTTTTGTTATACTAGTTCTCACCTTAGTCTACAGTAAGAGGTACTTAGCCCAATACCTAGGAATATCCTTTTTTTGAGGGGTGGGGTGGGGTATCAAAAAAAGCTCAATTAGTCATTATTCAAAGGTGCAGAGAAAGGCCCTTAGGCATTTCCGTAAGGCCACCACAATACAGCCCTTTCTCTTTTATTTGCATACTATTGTACAGCACAAGTTGTTTCAAAAGTGTACAGATTTAATTACTTTGTTTACTTGGCTCAAGCTACCCTTCTTTTCATACATGCCTAGTCACCACCTAGTCAGCAGGCCCTTTCATCAAGCTGTGGGACCTTGGGAGTCGTAGTTCTTTAGTACAGCACGATCTACATTTTGGGCTGCTGCTTTTAGCCCCACTTTTGACCTCTGACAGACTACGCTCATTTGTTTGGTCTACAAGTAATTCCCTGTAGACTGCAGGTTTTAAGTTGCAGCAGGGACAGTATCTACAAGCTATTCCAACTTAGCTGTTATCACTCTGGCTCTGACCCTAGCAACTTTCTCTCTGGGTTAGTTCTTAAGCCTACTTTCTGTTTCCAAGTCCACGTAAACCCTTCCTCAGCTGACCCTGAGGAAAGTGGTTAAGAAGATAAGAGTTTTAAGACTAATTCTTGAACTATCAATTCTTCCTCCTCCCCAAATGAATACATTTAACCTAATCTGTGATATCTTCATTCAACAGTTACACATTAAAAGTAACCTCCTTATATAACCCTAATATTTTAATATTTAAAAACTTTAGGACCTTCTCATTTATATTTTAATATTGAAAGCTTTACCTGTGTGCCTTCCCCACCCCCCCAGCCCCCCACCCCCGCCCCACC
Source organism: Trichosurus vulpecula (assembly GCF_011100635.1). Taxonomy (NCBI): domain Eukaryota; kingdom Metazoa; phylum Chordata; class Mammalia; order Diprotodontia; family Phalangeridae; genus Trichosurus; species Trichosurus vulpecula. The sequence goes on along the minus strand of NC_050575.1, from coordinate 181,295,310 downwards.
ATCTGCTGGGTGCCCTCCCAACCCAATTCAAAAATAGCTACAACAAAAAACTGTAGGGGATATTTAGGAACATCAAGCATCATCAATGAAACATTTTTGTTCCATTTTGGAAAGCAATTTGGTATCATGGAAATAAAAGTGGCTAAAATGTCCATACCCTTTGACTCAGATGTTCCACTGCTATGCATATACACCAAGGAAATCAAAGATAAAAAGAAAGACTCCATATATAAGAGCACCATAATATTTGTAGAAGCACTTTTTTCAGTGACAAAGAATTTAAATCAAAGTAGATGTCTATCATTTGTGGTTAAACAAATCATGCTACATAAGTTACGAAATGAGCTATAAGAAACAACGAATATGAAGCATGGAAAGACATCAACTGATGCAAAATGAAATAAGCAGAGCCAGGAAAAGTATATACTCAATGACTCCATTTACATTATTATAAATGGAAAGAACCACCACCACCACCACAGCCACCGCCACCGCCACCACAAAACAAAGATAAATGTGAAATTATGAAGAAATATGCATGTCTCCAAAGAAGAGATATGGAAAAACACTCCCCTCCTCTGAAAAGATAAAGGGGCATGGAGGTGGGGTCCATGGGTAGAATACTGCATGTCAGATCTTTAAATTTTTTTGTTGTAAGTGATGGCTCTTTGGGAGGGGTAGGATACCGGGGGAAACTTGGCTACATCAAAACAGAGATATTACAAAAATAATTTTAAAAAATGATTGTGCTTTCATCCAGAAATCCTGCCGCTATCAATGACAGAGAGAAAGTCCCATATATACCAACATATCAATAATAGCACTTTTGTGGTAGCAAAAAAATGAGTTATTAGTTGAAGAACGGCTAAACAAACTGCGATATGTGAATATAATGGAATACTGCACTTCTCTAAGAAAAGGCTAGTGGGAGTAACTCAAAGACATATGTATTGAGGCAGAATGAAGTAGGCTGAATCAAAGAAACAATATATACAATGACTACAACAATGTAAAGAGAAAGAAAATAAAAGAAAAGTGAATACTATGTAATAATAATGATGAAGATGGGCTCTGGAAAAGAATATCTCCCTCCTTGGTCCTTTCATTGGAGAGGTGAAAGACTACAGATGTAGTAAGCTGCATATGCTATCAGATGTAGTCAACTGTTACTGGCTGGTTTTACTGAACTGGTCCTCCTCCGTTCCCCTTCTTCCCCCACACATATCCATGTTACTTTAGAAACAAGAGAAGGACTGGTGGGAAGGAGTCTAGTCAGAAGTGAATGTTATTTTTTTTAAAAGCATCAATAAAAACTTTTAAAAGAGAACGATTACATCAATTTAAGATCATTCCTAGAAATTGTCTAGCATCCAAAAATTAATAAACTAAGTATTAGTTTACAGTCATTTAAATATTTTTATTATGACAAAAAAAGTCTGCTAATTGGAAATATGCATTTAGTCCTATTATAAATTTAAAATGAAACTGTCAATTACATTTATGCAACCTTTGATGAACAAATGAGCTAAAATTTATATTTGATATCAAAACCATTAAAATTAACACTTGAAATAATGCATTTACTTATGATATTTAAAAGCAGTTTAAACAAAATGCAACAGCATGCTGAATATTAGGATTAAGAAGGGTCAAATTAGCAGACTAAAACAAGGATGATGAATGGGTCAATCAAGAACCACAAATACATAAAAATGGGCTCCATATTGTAAGATCCTGACACCAAAGTTCAAGGCCCTTTTCCAAGCTCTACTCTGCTGAAAGGATCTAGACTTGGATTAAATAAAGTCTCTTTTTATTCAGGACTTGGGCAAACACCTGCAAAATAGAAACTTCGGTTATTCCAAGTGTTTCTACACGCACTGGGTGGCCTGGCCAGGTACTGTCTTTCTCATTATGTAAGCCTGTGTGTTGGAGAGAGGGGAGTTTCAGAGATGGTCATCTTATTACTCGAGAACATCCTTGTACCAGGCTAAAAGCCTAGGCTAGTTGAGGGTGGCAGTACAACACTGGCACCTTGCACTACCCTTTGGATTAGTGGGGCATGAGATAAGAGAATGAATCATGCAGGTAGGTAAGGAATAAAAAAAAATCTAATTTACAAGCCTGCTTTTTATATTTCCCCACTTATGTTGTCTTTTCTCCCTACTTCTTTACTGATACATTGAGATTATCTTTCCAAATTAGGAAATCATGCCTATTTTCAAATGTGTTAATAAAGTTGCTACTCTTTAAATAAAAATGCATCCTTTGACACAATAGCAACAATTTTAATTCCATGTATAAAAAACTTAACAAGAACAATTTCCCAAGATAGGACCTTTTCAGAATACAGAATTATATTGAAATGGCTCTAAATACTAAAGTAATCCTAGTCCAAAAATATTATTATGCATAAAAACCTAAACTTTAAGTATATTATCTTGTCTCTCATCTATAGCAAGTTTGTCTAAACCTAGGCTATCTACCTTTGACCATTCAACATATTCTGGAATCACTTTGTAAATTTCTGCTTGGATAAGCTTAAAAAACAAAATTTTACTATCAGAAAAACAATTTAAAAGGCGCAATAGGATATGACTTACATTCTAAAGCCAAATTAAAGGGATTTATCCATAGTACTGATTCCCTTCCACAATTAAGGAAAAACAATGTTCTCAAAATCGTAAGAAAAGCCTCCCTCAAAATGACAAAAGGTCAGATTAGTGATATGCAAATGAGCATCCTAGGAGTTATATGCATTAAAGCTCTTTACCTGATACAATTTTTCTCAAGAAAACACTGAGGAAATTCTTCTTGGAAAATTCCTGAAATGGATGCTGCTCCTCCTGACTACTATGAGTGAAGAAAAAAAGACTGGAGAGGAGAAAGAGGAAGGACTATCAGACAGAGAGAGAAGGATTATATCAATATTAGAATTTTTCAAACGTTTCCCCCAATTTTACCTACTAATAAGTTAGGGTTTAGTTCTAACTTAATAAAACATGTGATTTTTTACAACAGGCTTAGAGTAGTTAACAACACAAAAATTCCCCTTTTACTCTATTTACTATTTGGTTTCTTTCACTAACATAAGACATAAGAAAGAGAAGAAAGGTTGCCGTAACTATTTAACTATTTTTCCACTTTTCTGGTTCCTCTATCAGGTTTTGGGCCCGTTCTTATCTTCTGAATTTGCTTTTAGCCTTTCAAAGTGAAGTATTCAACTCTCAATTTACTGTCACAAAAAACCTTAGCAAGAGGAACAAAAATTGTCTTTATATAATTGTATATAACATTATAGCATATATTTATCAATGGTAACATTTTTATATATCTAAATGAAAAGCACTAAAACTTGTGAGCTGCTATGCTTATGACTGACCACAGCATAATTTGCATGCCATGAAATTTTACTCTCCAATTCACAGTTCAAGGTAATTAGTACTTGTTTATCAACAAGGGATATTATTTTAGCTACCATTATTCCAATTAAACAATTAAATTACAAGTTAGCTAACACCTTGCTTTTAATTTAGCCTACCATTTAAAACATAAACATCTACTAAAATAGTCTTCTATTCAGAGGACTGGACCCTGGAATACACTTTCATTCAGACATCTTCCAATTATGAAATTTCCAAGAAAAATATTGTAATTAACAATATGGAATCAGAGCGAAAACTCCTTCATTCTAGTCTAACAATAATAAGTATTTATTAAGTACCTGGTACTTAATAAATGCTCAGTCCTGGGAATGCAAAGAGAAAACCCTCCCAAAATCCCTACCTTTAAAGAGCTCTACATTTTATCTGGGGAAATAACACTACACATGTTATTTCGAGGCCCACAGGTATTACACCATCATTCAAAGTACTGGATAAGGATTTAAATTACAGAAAGTCATTTCTTTCACAACCAAGACCACCTTCCTAATTATGATCTAGTAAGTTTCACCTATATATAGTTGTGAAAGTATAACGTAAACTCCTTGTGGGCCAAGACAGTTTTGGTTTTGTCTTGGCATCATCACAAATTATCACAATGCCTGGAAGACACTATGGGTGTTCAATAAATGTATGGATTGTTTACTATAACAAATCTGTATTTCTGCCTACCAAATGGTACCACACTAACATATGAGTGTCACAAAAAGTCAGGCCGAACAAATTTAGGCAGTATGAAAAGCCATTTTTTGCTACTTCTCCAAAATGGCCAAAAGATACCATACACATAGTAAAGAAATAATGAGTTAACTTTATAAAATAAACCAAGACCTGTTGTGATAAAAGATAAACACAATTTTTCGTGTGTTCATGCGTTTCCATGAGTGCTTTCATGTGCTAGTAACTGATGATGAATGTTAACTGTAATTCTATAGGGCAAGAGAGTAAAGGGATTTGCCTATAATGATAATAACAATTATTTTCTAGTTGGCATAACTATCAAAGACCGGAATATTGTATACTGCATTTCTATTAGAATTTGGACATCTGCATAACTAGTCCCCAAAACTCTTCCATGGAGTTTTAATAGGTCACACTTATTCCCAATTCTGCCTCCTGACTCATCCTGCCAAACTTATCCAAATCCAATCTCATTTTCTCCACAGATGCTGTTCTGGTCACTCCAGCCAACACTGATATTTGTTTTGTAAAATCCTATAATAGCACTTCTCATATGAACCATTCCTTATGGCACTCATATGGCAGCCTTGCACTTTTCTATTACCTTCTAATTCTATCTCCCAGAACACCTAACGGTTCTAAGCTCAATATTTCCTGAATTGAACAATCTTAGTAAATATGTACGTATGGCATGTAATAATAGGCACCCAACAATTAATTGTCCTTAAAGATACATTCAGGAACGTATCACTTTTAATCACTGCATTAGATGCTAGTTTCTTCAAGTAACCCCTCATAAAGAACTTAAGAACCCATCAACTGACCCCCTAAACATTCATTCTTGGGGCCTTATCTCTAAAGTTAGAGAACTAAACTTTAACGTTAAACTTTTAGGGTTCCTTCCATTTTTAACATGCCAAGATTTGGTTCCTATAATTTAAATGACTAAATTATCTTTCTTAGAAGAACATGTCTAAGCTGGGGAAAAAAATCACAGAGTTCAGTTAATGAATTCTGACTTCTATATTTTAGTACAAATCATTTTGAAATGGGAAATTCTGTGAATGCATTTTATACAATACATGATAACTGAAATATGATATGCCATTGTATGTTTAAACCTAATTCAGAATACAGTTATCAAACAGAAAAATGATGAAAAAGTTGGGAATTCCTATGTCCTAATATACTAAGCATTTTGATTGGACTGTAGCAAAAAGGTTCAGATGTGATCTACTCACAAGAAATAAGGTGATGTAGGGAAACACCAAGAAGTCGTATAAAATTATAAATTTTTATTTGTCTACAAATAAAACATGTTCAAGCCTCTAGGAGTAAACACAACAGAAAAGATTTGAAGGGATATGATTTGGAGATGGCTATATTAGGTCCAGATGATTAAACTAAAAAACAAAGCCCTGAAACAAGGACATTGGGGATAGAGGATTCTTCAAAACCACAAATATTAAATTTCCAGACAAATCTTATAAAAAGACTAGAAGCAGTTTTATTCCTAGTCTTCTTATCAAAAAGAATTCCAAATTATGGGGACATTATAATATAGAAAAGCAAGAAAAGAAAAACTTTTTCAAAAAGTTGACTAAGGTAAAATAAAGGCAGTTAAGAAGCAGATTTTGCATTTTCATGAGATTTAAAAAGACTGTTAAAAGTTAACAGGTTATCTCTAGCCTACACCTGGGGGGAGGAGAAGGCAGGTAAAGATCCCACCTCCATTTATTTTGAAAACAATTATTATTAATATGTACAGACACAGCTTGCTTCTTGAACTTAAGAATATTGATTCCCACAGGTTTTTGGTTATATAGGTTTATATTGTCATCTGCACAGCTGATGGGGCTAAATATTGTGTTCAGTCCACACAATTTGCAAGACAATTAAAAATATGTAAGATAGCAGTAATGAAATTAATAAAACTCCTGGGAAAATGTAAATGACAAATATTGCATGTTCATTTTTTACTAAAAATTAGTTTTCCAATCTCCCGCTCCCACTAAGGTTCATTACCATAATTCATTTGTATCCAAAGGCTAAATTAACAAGCAAGTTTTCACCATCTTTCAGCAAAGGCTATTAAAATCGAGCTAGTCTAAATTCTTACTAGAAACAGGAATCGAACACTTCCATTAAAGTATTTCAGAGATCAAAAAAAAATACATACAATAGTTCCATAAAGTTATCATAAGGCCTTATCATGGCCATTACATATTACTAGGTTCTTTATTTCTAATCCCACAATTTTATGGCAATTCTACAGACTGAACAAAGGACAAAAAAGGATAAAGATTTTATTTAGTTTGGGTAATTTTGTAAGTTGGGAATTAAAACTCGTCTGCAAGAGTATGTTGCATGTAACTGCAACACTACAAATGTTGAACCTTTTCTAAATATTTTTTTAGAAATCACTAAGATGCGGTGTAGTGGATACTTGCTCCATTGAAACAAGCATTCCAAAAGTGTTCCTCCAAAAGATCAGAGGACAGAAACTATCTTATAATTCATGTGCATTTTCAGAGAGCCCAACGGTGCTGTGGACCAAAGTAGTTACTCAGTAAATACTTGACTTGCAAATCCTCATTGGGGTTACAACCTCTCATTCAAAGAAACAGCTTCCCCGTCCAAAAGTGACAGGTTTGAATATGGGACAACTGGACTCTTAATTTCCATGTCTACTCTAACGATCAGTGGCTACCTAGTTGGTCAAGGACCACCCTTCCACCCCCCAAATCCCACGCACAATCAGGCCGGGGAATGAATCCAGGAGAAAGCTCGGACAGGGGGGGTGAGTGGGTGCGGCTCGGCACATCGGGCTTGCGGGAGGCTCGGGCTTCCCCAGAAGCTGCCGCTCCGTAGAGACCAAATCCCATTACTAGGTATGATCATGTTATTATGGAGCCAGATGCGGTCACGGAAGGAAGAAGCCTGCAGAAAGGAAACGCTGGGAGGAGGTAGGAAGAGAGAGATGGGCGCGGGGGTAGGCCGAGCGGGGAAAGCCCGGGAGGAACAGGGAAGCCCTACGCTAGGGGCGTGAAGTGGGGAATGCGTCCGACTCCCGCCAATCCCCCACGGTCCCAGGCCCAGGCAAGAAGGGGGCGCCCTGCAGCCCGATACCCCGCCCGGGAGCAGGCGGAGGCCGCCATTTTCTCCGCGGGCCCCGAGCTCCAAGGCCGAGAGGCGAGGCCCGCGCAGGCCCCTTGTGTGAGAGCCGATGAAACCGAGTCCTTCGCTTCCCTCTTTCCCTTTGTGCCGGCCACACAGGGCGAGGGCTGGGGCCCTCCTCCCAGGGGCCCCCAGGGTCGTGACTTACCGACGGGCCTTAAGGCCTCCCAAGACTCGCAGCCATTTCCTACCGAATGCAGCTAATGGGCCGGGGGAAATCTGGGCGGCTGCCTGCGACGCCGCCCAACGAGGCGCGACGGCAAGAGGAGTAACGGCGCCGAGGCGTGCATTTCGGGAGCCATAGGGGAACGGAACCACGGCGACCCCTGCCTTGGAGGAGGAGCTACTGCAGGCGCCACGAACCCCCGCCCCAAGGAAGGCCTGAAATTAGAATGAACCCCAAATCGGAAATTTCGGATTATGCGAGACCTGCGGAGAACAGGATCCCGTAGGAGGTGGGTGGGATGGTCCAACATTCGGTCGTGAATTGCAAATTTAGTCTCTCCAGTGGCGTGTTTAGTTTACAAATCTCCCCAGACTAGTTCCAGTAAACTACTCCTGGCCTTATAATGTTCCTAAAATCCTGCTTGTCATGCTGTTTTCCAGCTCAAGAAGCTATTGTTGATTCCTAGGGCCTGGTACATTATGGCAGATTTTCTTTTTTCAGTTAGCTTTAAATGATTTTTATGAAAACACCCCTCATCTACCTCCAAACCAGGGTAGTGCAGAGCACAGTGCTTGTTGAAGCTTCTGTACCTTTGGACTTCCTCCTAGATGCCTGTTCCCACCCAGGTAGCAAACTAGATAGCAGTTTTAGAGGTGAAAGGGACTTTAGAGGTCATCTAGTCCAACCCCTGGAGCACCTAGATGGGGTAGTGGATAAAGTGCTGCACATGGAGTTAGGAAGACATTCATCTTCTTGAGTTCAAATCTGACCTGACACTAGCTGTGTGACCCTGCCCTGTTTACCTCAGTTTCCTCATCTGTAAAATGATCTGGAGAAGGAAATGGTAAACACTCCAATTTCTTTGCCAAGATGGGACTAGGGTTAGGGAGAGTGGGACAGGACTGAACAAAGTCCAACTCATCATTTTACAGCTGGAGGCCCAATTTGAATTCAGATCCTCAGATGCCCACAAGGTGTGAACAAAATATGAGAATTGGGAACTTTTGCAAGAGTAACTATCTGAGGAACAACTTAAAACCCCCACAGGTAAGGATCATGGTAATTACATGAGGAGGGGCAAAATATATTTAGGACAAAGTACTGGGAGGGGAAGGCAGCCAGGAAGGGAACTCAACTAACTTTGCTGCTGCATTTTTCATTCATGTTCAACAAAATTCAGTAGCTTACCTAGCATCTAGAAGGTATGGCCAAAGGCCTGAAAATGTTTAATTAAAGTGTGAGGAACACAGTTGCCGAACAGCTAAAAACCCAGGACCATGGACTTCAGTGATGATTTCTTCTAGGCTTCTTTCCTCAACTTTGGGTGTACAATCAGGGGAAACGGAAAGGGATACACAGAAGAATGCCTACCTGGTACAACCTGGCCCCATCCAAATATAAATACTAATGATTTAACATAGTTAAGTAGACATTTAAAAGTAAATGATTTTCTGTGTGAGTGAAGGGAGACCCAGAGTAGCCAACAGTTCTCATGCATATATTAGCCATTCAAATTTAGCTAGAAGAGTCAAGCCTTCATTTAAAAAACAATGGATTATTCTAAAGACACCAAAGTAGGTCTACAGCAGAAGCAGTGGGTCTCAAATATAAATTAAAAGGAGTCCTAGGTGAGAAAACTTTCAGTTCCAGGCTCCAGTTTCTTCCAGATTTTATTCCTCCTACCAGGAGTGTCTAGCTACATACAACTCACCTCTCCCACACCCTCCTTCCCAAGAAAAAGGTCTCAGAAAATTACAAAGCTATAGTTAGTAGCTATTGTTAGTTTAATTTTAAGAGCCAAAGAGATTGTTAGCCTAGGCACAAACTTTATAAATACGCAACACAACAAAGATGGTCCAAATGGGTGATTCCCAGAATATCAAGACATTTTAAAGATTAAGTCAAACTAGTTTTTCTCAATACTTTTACTATACATACCCATGTTAAATATGCATAGATTAGATACACACCATGCAAACATCTATAAGAGAAGGTGAGGGACGTTAAAAATGTAGTCAGCAGGATTGTGTGTGGCAAAGGAGGTTGGGAAACCCAGACAAGGAGACCTCAGGTTTTCTGTAGTGGCATCTGAAGGATGTGTACATTTATTACATACACTGTGTCCATGTAAGATGGGTACTTTATCCAGAGATTCTTTTAAATGAAAGGAATAAGGTAATTAGCAAAATTTCAGAGCAGCAGTAGAACATCAGCCTTAAAGTCCAATTGTTCTTTTTTTTTTAAAAGCCCTTTACAGAAACCACTGTAATGTCAAAAGCTGTATGCAAATTCCAAAAGAAAAATACCATCAGAAAAAAACAACAACAGATGAACTAGGCAACAAAATGCCTATTTTATTTTCGTTTAATTGCCAGCATCTCAGGAAGTCGGGGGAAAATAAATGCAGGTTTAATTTTGGGGGTCCTTGTACCGCTATACAAACACCGGTTAATGTTTCCATGAGACCTCCCCTCCCCAAATCACGGGATACGTCAAATTCTAAAAGTAGCTCCTTTCACATTTGTGTTAGTTCTGAAAGACAGGAAAGGTCGAAATTGAATCTCATCTTTTACTCCTTAAGACTAGCCCAATGATCTTTTTTTTTTTTTTTCGGAATTCTGATTATCGCTTTCTCTTCCTTCCACTTGCCGAAAAAAAAAAAAAAAAGCTATAAAAAGCCGAGGGAAGGGCCTTTGCAGACTGGGTGGTTGCCTGACTCCCAGCTCGAGGCGCCTACCCGAGAGGCCCTAAAAACCAACAAGGACTGGAGGCTCCTCCAGGATTTCAAAACCTTCTTTCTCTGGGGCCCCTTCCTTTCCTCCACCACTGACGGTTTAAAATAAATTTTTTTTGGGGGGGGGGGTGGTGGTGTTAAAACTTTTAAAATTCCTCCTGCTGCCCTCCTGGGGAGCATAGCTTTTTACCTGCAATATCCCTTCAGGTATTGTGCTGCAAAGGCTTCTCCTTCTCCCGACTCTAAGGCGGCGTCTGTCCAGCAGCAGCCGAGGCTGAAGAAGCTGCTGCGGCGGCGGAAGCTGAAGCGGCAGCGGCCCGGGCCAATGTCTTTTTTCCTCCCAGTACGACGCCTTTCCGGGGAACGCCATCTTTGGTGGGCGTGGCTTCACCGCTCAAACCTATCGCATTTTACTGAGGAATCAAAATAATAGCCTTAATGTTAAAAGGACACCCGAATTGGCTGTGAATGAGGAAGCTGGGAAAAAAATCAGTCAAGTGGCCTGGAGACAGTTGGTGGTAGTTTGTGGGTACTGTCCTTTCCTGTCCATTCCATAAATAAATAAAGCCTTACCTAATTAGATCTTGATAGTATTTAGTAGGCAAGCAGTCAATAAGCACTTGATGTTTATTCAGTCCAACTCTTTCTGACCCCATTTGGGATTTTCTTGACAAAGATACTGAAAGTAGTTTGTCATTTTCTTCTCCAGCTCATTTTACAGATAAGGAAACTGCTAGTACATGTCTGCGATCGAATTTGAACTCAGGTATTCCTGACTCCAGGCCCAGAGCTTTATTCAGTTAGCCACTTAGCTGCCCATAATAAGTACTTACTTACTTAGAGCCTAATATGTTGCAAGGACTGTGCTAAGCACTGGGTATTGTTAAACCTGAAAATTTGGTTGAAGGAAACAACAGAGCTAGGTGATAGAAAAATCCATGTTTATTATTTTCCCTTAAAGCATAGCTAAGCTAGCTTACTTGTACGTACAAGGAGTCAGAGCATAGGCTCTGGCTGTCTGAACAAAGCAATGAGAAAACTTATATACGTTATTTTAGCAGAGCTAGCAAGCCTGTATTACCTCACGTTTATGACCCCCATGTATGTTTAACCATGACACAAGAAGAGGATTTTCCTTAATGGAAAGAATGTTGACAAAGGTCAGTTAATATTAAGCAAGGTAGTCTCTCTTGGGGTTAGGGTCTCATCCTTTAATGGCTAACAGGGGTAAGCTTTGTTGACAGTGCTAAGGGTATTTCCTGAGCAAATTTTTAGAGAGAACAAAGAAGCCCAGGTCCTGGATCTTCATCCAGTTACTCATTAATCAGGCTCTGGGTCTAGTTGAAATTAAAAATGATATAAAATAGTATAATATTTTCCACAGTATACAAAGATTAAAGACAGTCCCTGCCCCCAAAGAAATCAATGTCCAATGAGGGAGACAACTTGCAAAAAGCTACAGACAAACTACACACACACATCCCTATGTGTAATAAATAGGAAATTATCAAGAGGGGCTCTAGAACTATGTGGGGATTTGGGGAAAAGCTTCCTGTAGCAGGTGGTTCATTTATTAGTCCTTCATCAGTGAACCTGGACTGTGTACTTGGACAGGAGTAAAGTCCACTTTTGTTGACTGGAATTCACAAAACAGGAACTGTGGGGAAGGGAAACTTTGCAATACATGTCAACTGAAAAGATATTTGGGATAATGGGTAATATTTATATACTATTAGAAAGGAATATGAAAATTTCAGAGAAATTTGCAAAGATTTGCATGCATAGATGTAGAAAGAAATAAGCAGAGCCAAGAGAACAGTCTATTACGCTATGATTACAATAATGTAAAGAAAACACTGAAAAACATCAGAACTCTAATGCGGTTATTTCGGATAATAAGGAAGCATACCTCCCTCTTTTCTTTCTTTCTTTCTTTTTTTTTTTTTTTAGCAGAGGTGAACTACAGCTGCAAAGTTTAGGCATACTTTGCCAGATATAGCATATGTGTTAGGTTACTTTGCTTAGATATACTTTAAGTTTGGAAAAGATTCTTTTTGGCAGGGGGGGAGAAGTTAGGAGTCATTGGGAAGTGACCTGTTTTTAAAAAGCATCAATAAAAATTTTTTTAAAGGAAGCCAAGAAATCCTATAGAAACAGTTTCTGCAATTAACCCCTTCAAGGATCAAATCTAATTTTCTGTTATATGTAAGAAACTGAATTTTTTTCAGGATGCAAAATTACAAGAACTCCTGATATCGTGGTACCTATTTCTGTACATGAGACATACATACCCAAAGAAGTATAGTGAAAGGTAAAATGTGGTACAAAGAAAAGATAAAGGCAGACCAACAAAAAGAAATTTGAGGAGAGATTACTTTCAGCTGGAAGTAGATTAATTTTCAAGGAGTAGGTGAGAAGTAACATCTCCATTAAGGGAAGGGTTTCAACAAGAGATTTAGAGAATGTTCCTTCAAGTAAGGTACTTAGATGGGAACAATATGAAAAGGTAGAACATCTAGTATGGCAGTTTGACTAGCACAGAGGGATAAAGAACACTAATGCCAGGTGGTGCAGGGCTTTAAATGCCAGGCTAAGGCTTTCATGTTTTATCCTACAGTAGCGAAGAGCTAGAGAAAGTTTCTGTGAAAGCAATTGGGAAAGTTATTTTATAGTTCAGGATAATTAAAGAACATTATTGGAAAGGAGAACAGGAGTAGGGAAACCAAGTAAGTTTGCAGGAGACTATCTGCAGAGTATTGCAATAGTCTGAGATAATAAGAGCCTGAACCAAGGTACAGGTCAGTACAATACTATATTCTTTTAGGCATTATTTACCAAAAAAAGAGATTAAGATAGCATTATTCTAAATCCAAGCATTTCTAAATCAGAGATTTCCTCTTTTGAAGTGGTCTAGATGCAGGGATAGAGAACCTGTGGCCTCCAGGCCACATGTGGCCCTCTAGGTCCTCAAGGGTGGCCCTTTAACTGAATCCAAATTTCACAGAACAAATCCCCTTAATAAAAGGATTTGTTCTGTAAAATTTGGACTCAGTCAAAAGGCTGTACCCAAGGACCTAGAAGGCCACATATAGTTGAGGTCATAGGTTCCCCATCCCTGGTAGAGCATATTGGAATTCCCCATGTTCACATCAGTACCTTATATATGTACCCTCATGACAGAAACCATTCAATTCCTCTTCCCATCTGTGCCCTAGATGGTATTCCACATCAGTTAGTGACAGTGTCTATACCATGAGGAGAGAGTCATCTGTGAGAATGGAATGTTGGGATAAAGCTAATCTGGGGTTCACATGGACTATATGTAAAATGAGGGGGAACTGGACAATATCATAGGGCTTCTAAAGTCCCTTCCAGCTCTAAATGTCTGATACCATGACCTTGGAACATCTTTCTTTTGCTGAACCCTGAAATTCCAATAATGGGACTAATTTCTATAGGTAAAAGCTTTGTCTCCAAGCATCAGCCATTTATATCTCAGTGAATTAATTTATATTGGCCTGTTGTGTGGGCTATTCTGGCTTTGGCTTGATGACAAGCAACATATGCTCAAAGCTCACCTGAAATACAACTTTTTCCTTGAAAATTTCCCTGATCCATTTAGCCAGAAGTTAATAGGCTCTTAGGATTTAGAGCTGAGTGCCTTTACAGATTTTTTAGTCCAAGCCTTTCATTCTATAAATGAAGATGCTGAAGCCCAGAGAGGGGAAATGACTTGTTCAAAGTCAAACTGATAGTAAGAAGCAGACCTAGACTGAATTCAAGTCCTCTGACTGTGTTGGTAAGCAAAATGGCCTTTGTTTTCTTTGAGTAATTCAGTGAGCCTTACTAGGAGATAAGCCCCAGGCCCAAACCCCTAATAGGTGTGAAAAGTATGTGGGTGTGGATTGGCAACTAAGGTGGGGCCAAAGGCAGGGCTAACTCCAGGAAGGGACTAGTTTACATGTCTGGGACAGCAGAGGCTTTTAGACCACATGGGTTTAAGTCTGCCTCTTTGTGGCAATTCTAGGTCACGTGGGTGAGTCGCATGTGTGACTCACCCCTGACACTGAAAAAGATATAAAACCAGGGGGTTGGCTGTCTTTTCTTTGGAGCTCTCTTACCCACAGCAGTGGTGGCGCATGTGACTGGGCCAGCCCTTGTTCTGAGCTCCCAGGCTGAACCTAGATGTTGGTAACTATGAATTGTATTGGGTCTGTCTGTTTGTAATTTGTTTAAGGGCTCTCGAGATGGTGTTGATGAGGAGACTCTGGGCAGCTGTAGCTAAGGAGCCCTCCAGCTTGTAAACCTGGATGCTGAGACTTTGTTGAACTCTGGTAACTATGTATTGGGATTTGAATCAGACAAGGTCTGTCTGTTGATGTTTGTAATTTGTTTGTATTTTGCTCTGAAGTTCAGTGTGCTGGCTTTTTCCCCTGAACTAAGTGAATGATGTTTGTATGCTGAATTAAAGTAAGTTTGCCAACCCCTTCACCTTGCTTTCCTTAGTTAAGCAGATCAAAAGAACCTGTGCTATTGGCAGCTTTCTGGGTGCTGGCTGTGGGTGGATCTTACACCCCCACAAAAGCTGCTAGCCGGATTGTGGAAACACTGACATGAGAGGTTGTGTGATCCAATGTTAACAGTGTGCTCACTCTGAAAGCAGAGCAAACAGGATCAAATTTTCGATCTACCATTTACTGCCTATGTGACATTGAGAATGCTACTTCTCTCTCTGAACCGTTTCTTCATCAGAAAAAATAAGGGGGTTGAATTAGTCAGGGGTGGAGAACCTGGGGCCTCGAGGCCACATGTGGTGCTCTAAGTCCTCAAGTGCTGCCCTTTGAGTCCAAATTTCACATTACAAATCCTTTTATTAAGGGGATTTTTTCTGTGAAGTTTGGATTCAGTCAAAGGGCAGCACTTGAGGACCTAGAGGGCCACATTGTGGCCTCAAGGCCACAGGTTTGCCACCTCTGAATTAGATGACCTCTGAGGTCCTTTCTCCCTCTATGTCTATGATCATTTATGATATTGACTCTGAGGATTTTTTCTCTCCACCCTGAAGACTACACTTATTTACACTGATGCCCACTGGTGACAATCTTTCCTCAAACCTCAAAGAACATTGTTTCGTACTTCTCCAATGCATTTATCGCTTACTATTGTATACATAGCTTTTTGTACATGTCATATACTCCTATACTCTTGTGAGACAGAGAAAACAGGGGCCAATAATATTTGTACAACATATCTCAGAACTGTTTCGAGGAATGCATGTTGTAATCCTTAAAGTGTCATGGAAGTGGGAGCTGCTATTGTTTTTAAAAATTTTATTGAAACTTTCCTTGACAACTACAAGTGTTCAAATATTAAAACAGCAACAAAAGAACAAAAAAATACTCAAAACACTTTAGGGCCTGGCTCTATGATCTCACCTGTTTGGGTATTCCCTGTTTTAAAAAGCTACAAGAAATGACGTGTGTAAATTAGCTATTTGATTCCTATTCCCCAGCCCAAAAAAAATATATTTTTTTTTGGGCAGGGCTATTGGGGTTGTGACGTGCCCAAGGTCTCACAGCTAGTACATATGTCAAGTGTCTGAGGCCAGATTTGAACTCAGGTCCTCCTGACTCCAGGGCCGGTGCTCTACTCACTGCACCACCTAGCTGCCCCAAAAGACGTATATTTTAATATACTGGCAGTTACATGCTTCATTTTCATGATCCTTTCTGACCATTTGTGTAAATGTTCAGCTATCATTATTGCCTTGTCTTTAATTACATAGTTATCAATATTTACTATTTTTGGTTGCCCTTTCTTCACTTTGCATCACTTTGTATGACACCATACATTCCTCCGAATTCTTCATATTCACACTTATATATTTAGAGTGGAAAGGGATCCTAGGTACTGTTTCTTAAGGTCCAATACTATCTCATTATATTCTTATTCCATAATTGATGTTCTTCCTCAAAAAATGTCCACTTAAATTTGTTTCTAGTGCTGCTGTGAATAGTTTGGGACAAATAGTTATTTTGATTACAGGGATCAATGTACCAGATATCTGAAGGAAGGAAAGATACAAAAAGCATAGAATTAAATCTCAGATCTTATTAATAAAAAAAGGGAAGAAAGGTTCATAACTGAGATAACATTAATAACTACCAACCTATCTACTCCCCTGTATTGGTAATTAAGGTGGGAATTTTTTTTTTTTACTGTTTTCTCTTTTAGAAATGCTAAAGTAATCAAATTCCTTTGATTAAGCCTAACTAGGTGCAAAGCCCCAAGCCCACACCCTTTGAAGGTATGAATCCTTCAGGTCCTGAACAGAGTATAAAAACCCAAAGGCTAGCACTTTGTCAGGGGTTCTCACTCATGGACGAGTGTTGATGTGGAGACTCTGGGTAGCCGTTAAGGAGTCTCTCCGGCTTCGGAAAAAACCCAGATGTTTTGTTTGAGGCTCTCACTCACTAGAAGAGTGGCATGTGACTCTGGGCAAGCCATTGTAACTGGCCCCTGCCTTTGCTAACTGAGATGTTGGTTTGTATTTGGTCTGTTTAAAATGTATGTTTGTAATTTGTTTGTATTTGCTCTGAAGTTCAGGGTCCTGGCTTTTCCTCCTGAACTAAGTGAATGATATTTGTATGTTGGATTAAAGTGAGATTGTTAACCCCTTAAAGTTACTTTCCTTAGTAAAGCAGATCAAAAGAACCTGTGTTAGTGGCCTTCTGTGTGCTGGCAGCTCTTGTTGCTAGTCTTGCTGGGTCTTACACCTCAACAGCTGCTACTACTCAAAATTGTTGCTACATCTCCCATCTATTACAAAATCTTCATGAAAATTATCTATACATGAATTGAGGGTATCTTTGATGAAGGTCCTGGGAAGGAACAATAGGGCTTTCAAAAGCAAGATTCAGACCAGGTCATTTAGCATTTCACAATTAACTGAATGATGTAGCAAAGATAAGGTGCCATTGTGTTTGCTTGCACAACTTAAACTTGTTTAGTTTGCTTAAAAAAAAAGGTATTTGATTTCATAAGACAAAATGTCACCTTGTGTGTTCTCTTAGAAATTGTCTCCTGTTTATACATCAAAGCCATTTAAAATTCCTTGAACATATGACAGTAGAAAACACTCTATTCAATGACCCTATGATAATAAACATTAGAAAAGATAAAAAAAGATACACATTTGTCAAAAGTATTTGCTATGATGGAGGAAATCCAGGGCAGGGTCTAGGCCAAAGAAGGATCCCTGGTGGATAGTGAGGTCTTCCAGATACTCCTGTTTGTAGATGTCCTTATGATGATCTACATCAGTACCAGAATACCGCAGTGCCGCCTGGAATAGCTCTGTAATCATTTAAAGGAGTTTGGACTGTCCATTCACACAAGACAGACTAATTGGATGAAGAATATCTGTTGGCTAGATTTCAGCTTGCATTTGGATTGATACCCTTGTCCATCATTGTGTATATCTGGGAAACACTATAAAGAGAAACCATGAGTTGGTCCCAGAGGTAAGCAAGATGAGCACGTGAGCTGGATTGTTTTTGGGAAATTGCAAAGCTCTTTTACTGACCTTAAGTTTCCCATTGGGCTTGACCTTGAACATCCCATGGAGGTATAAGAGACAGAGCTCTAGGCCTGGAGTCAAGAAAACTTGAATTCAAGTCCAGATTCAGACACTTATTAGTTTTCCCTGGGAAAGTCACTTGAGTTTCCTAAACTGTAAAATGGTGATAATAATAGCCCCTACCTCACAAGATTGTTTTGAGAATCAAAGAATATTTGTAAAAATAAAAAACAATTTGGTACAATGCTTGGCACATAGTAGGTAATGTGCAAAAGCTTATTTCCTTTCTTCTCCCTTCCAATGAAAACGAAAGGCCCATCTTTTCAAGACTAATATTAACATTGTCACTGTATGCCAGTAGTAGCTTATGGAATACAACTGCTTCAGAAGAAATAAGTATCATGTTTGATACACTGATACCAGTTAGTAAGCTTATGACCCAAAATGATCAAAGGGAAAGGGAAAGGATCTATTTACAAAAACGTTCATAGACACACATTTTAATGTAGCAAAGAACTAGAAAAGAAGGGAGTAAAAATGGCTGAACAAAATATGTATATGAAAGATAGGGACTGAACCTGTGTTTATTTTGGTGGAGGGAGCTTCTAGGTAAAGAAAACCACTCTACTGATGCAGGCTGTAACTTTCTCTGCTAGGTACAGTCTTAGAGCTGCTTAGAGTACTAAGAAATTAAATTATTTGTCCAGGGTTACTTAAGAAGCTGTGTTGGAGTTGGAGCTAGAAACCAGGTCTTTCTGAATGAGGCCAATTCTCTAGTCATTTTGCTTTCAATACTTCTCAATAGAATGTAATAGAATACATGTAATAGAATGTAATAGAATACATTATTGCTTCCAAGAATTGGTACTAAACTGATACAAAGTGAAATAAACAGAATAATTATACAGTAACCATATCAATAAAGGAAAAAAAAATTATGAGCCTTAAGAACTCTGACCAATTCAACTACCAATCATGATTACAAAAGTCAGAAGATGAAGCACAGTACCCAATGCTAGACGGAGATCATGGACTCTAGATGCTTTTTTGACCAGGGACATCATGTAGCATTGTTTCACTTGAGTAGGTTTACTTGTCAAAAGGTTGTTTTTAATAGATGGAGGGTGAATGAGATGCATTTTTGACCAGGGACATTATGTAGCATTGTTTCACTTGAGTATGTTTACTTGTCAAAAGGTTGTTTTTAATGGAGGGAGGGTGAATGGGAAGGTAAATGATGACACTATTTAAGAAGAGACAAAAGAGATTAGAGCATTTAAAAACACATGGAAGAGACCACAAGCAATTATTTTATCTATTGGGTAGATGGAAAGGGAGAGTGGGTTAGGTTACAAATGGCTTTGAATGCCAGAGGATTTTTTATTTGATCTTGAAGGGATTGGGAACCATTAAAATTTATTGAGTTAGGGGTAGGGAGAGATGTGTGTGAGAAACAATTACTTCTCTCTTGTATTAATAACTAATTATTCAATCAGAACCAAGGTTTCCCCCCCTTTCAACTTCTTCATCCAGAAATCAAGTGGTGTGGGAAATCTCTCCCTCTCAAAGATTTACCCAGGCCAAGATCTAATCAGACAGTAAAAGAAATTCTAAGTTTAGGCTAATGGGTGCATTCCTACTAATTGTTTTTACTTAGACAGGTCTGGCAAAGTGTCGATTCTCCGTTTTGTCAGACAGGTGATATGGAAATAGACAAGTATCTTTGACTAAGATTTGAGTGAACCAAGTCATGTACCCTAAGACCCTCATTGTAATACTTATTTTCTCATTGATTGTTAATCAATCAGAGATGATTGCCTCCCTCAGGAACACCTAATTTTCCAAGAGCATATAAACTGTGAACCTACCACCATGAGTGGTCTTTCGTCTAAGAGAGGCAGCTAAATGACCACTATCTTTTTTTTTTTTGGCAGGGCAATTGGGGTTGAGTGACTTGCCCAAGGTCACACAGCTAGTACATGTGTCAAGTGTCTGAGGCCGGATTTGAACTCAGGTCCTCCTGACTCCAGGGCCAATGCTCTACTCACTGTGCCACCTAGCTGCCCCGACCACCATCTTTTTAATAAATATGCTGGCATTATTAACAAAACGATTAAATTACTCAGAAATTATGTCTCTCAAACTTTTTTAAATGCCATATGTGTGACTTGGTTGGACCTTTGCTTTAGGAAAATCATTTTGGTAACTGAATGGAGCATGAACTGGAGTGGGGAAAAAGGTGTGGCACTAGCAGGCTATTGCAGTGGGTCAGGCCTGAGAAGATGAGGGCCTGTACTTGGGCAGTGGTGGCAGTATTAAGAGATAAGGGGGCATATCTGAAAGATGTTGCAAAGGCAAAATCAACAGTCCTTAGCAACAGATTGGATATGGAGTGAAAGTGAGGAGTCAAGAATGACACCTAGGTTATATACTCTCTATAAATCAATCAATAAAGTAGTAAGCTCCTACCATGTTTTTGACACGGCGATGGGGATACAAATAAAAAAAATTGAAACGGAATGCAGGCATACAAAATGGTAGCTGGATTGATCAAGAAAGGCTGCATAGAGGTATCACTTGAGGTGAGCTTTGATAGAAGCTAGAAGAGTCTAAGCTGCACAGAGGGAATGTAGGTAGTGGGTTCCCAGGCATAATGCAAAGGCATGAGATGGGAATGTCCTTGAGACCAGTAACTAGGACAATCTGGTTGGATTGTGTGAGAGGGAGTAATGTAGGAATCAAGGAGAAACCCTAAATTAGATCTGGAGTAAAAGATGGTTTCAAGGAATTGTATTGCAGGAAGAGAAAACAAGCTAGTTACATGGTAAGAAAGAGGCACTTTTAGGAGGAAGAATGATAGGAAGGCCTCCAACACTGATGGACCTTACCTCTGGGAAGTCTTCTGGGAAGATATGGACAAGAGTCACAGGGAGTGCACAGACATGGATGCGTTTTAATCCACATTATTGGAAGAAACTTCCCAGGCAATGGGTTAACAGAGCCATTTGAGTATTTAAGACCAAGTGTTTGTCCTGCGGGTGGAGCCAAGATGATGGCTGGAAAGCAGGGACTTGCTTAAGCTCCCCCACCAGGTCCCTCCAGACACTTATAAAAATGGCTCTGAACAAATTCTAGGACTGCAGAACCCATAAAATAGCAAAAGGAAGCAGGGCTCCAGCCCAGGACTGCCTGGATGGTCACTGGGAAGGGTCTATTGCATGGAGCTGGGACCCAGAGCAGAACAGAGCCCAGCATGGGCTGCGCCAGGACCAACCAGAATGGGAGCCAGGTGTAACAGGCCTTAGGGCCCTGAATCATTGAGCTGTGGCAGTTACCAGACTTCTCAACCGACAAACGCCAAAGACAACAGAGAAGGTTAGTGGGAAAAGCTTCTGGACCAGAGTGAAAGGAGTTTGCGGTTGGCCACAGTCTTGGGGTGTTGGCCACCGTCTTGGGGGGTGGCAGAGGTGGTGCACCTCTGAGGCTGCTTCCAGAGCTACAGCTGCAGTTGCCTCCAGGTCCAGGCCCACCTGGTGGGAGGAGTTAAGTGGCAGATTACAGCGGGAGTACAAAGCCTGCTTTGCCCTGCCTGGATCTGGGCCGCAATCCTGGTTGGCGGTTCTTGGGGGAGAAGGAGCACTGGTGTGGCAGAGCTTGCTGTGTAGAAGTAGCTCTGAAAATAGCAGCCCAGCCCCTCAAGCTGGGATAAAGTACTCTCTACTCTACAAGTAGTCTTACCCCGACAAAAAACTCAGGGGTCAAGTAGTTGGCTGGGAACATGAACAGGCAGCAAAAACGGTCTCAGATTCAGACTCAGACTTTGGAATCTTTTGTTTGGTGACAAAGAAGACCAAAATATACAGCCAGAAGAAGTCAACAAAGTCAAAGAGCCTACAACAAAAGCCTCCAAAAAAAAATATGAATTGGTCTCAAGCCACGGAAGAGCTCAAAAAGGATTTGGAAAAGCAAGTAAGAGAAGTAGAGGAAAAATCGGGAAGAGAAATGAGAGTGATGTGAGAAAACCATGAAAAACAAATCAATGATTTGCTAAAAGAGACCCAAAAAAATACTGAAGAAAATAACATCTTAAAAAATAGACTAACTCAAATGGCAAAAGAGCTCCAAAAAGCCAACGAGGAGAAGAATGCCTTGAAAGGTAGGATGAGGCAAATGGAAAAGGAGGTCCAAAAAACCACTGAAGAAAATACTACCTTAAACATTAGACTGGAGAAAGTGGAAGCTAGGGAATTTAGGAGAAATCAAGATATTATAAAACAGAACCAAAGGAATGAAAAAAAATGGAAGACAATGTGAAATATCTCATTGGAAAAACCACTGACCTGGAAAATAGATCCAGGAGAGAGAATTTAAAATTATTAGACTACCTGAAAGCCATGATCAAAAAAAAGAGCCTAGATATCATCTTTCAAGAAATTATCAAGAACTGCTCTGATACTCTAGAGCCAGAGGGTAAAAGAGAAATTGAAAGAATCCACCAATCACCTCCTGAAAAAGATCCCAAAAAGAAAACTCCTAGGAATATTGTCACCAAATTCCAGAGCTCCCAGATCAAGGAGAAAGTATAATAAGCAGCCAGAGAGAAGCAATTTGAGTATTGTGGAAAGATAATCAGGATAACACAAGATCTAGCAGCTTCTACATTAAGGGATCAAAGGGCTTGGAATATGATATTCTAGAGGTCAATGGAGCTAGGATTAAAACCAAGAATCACCTACCCAGCAAAACTGAGTATCATGCTCCAAGGCAAAATATGGACTTTTAAAAACATAGAGTACCTTCAAGCTTTCTCAGTGAAAAGACCAGAGCTGAATAGAAAATCTGACTTTCAAACACAAGAATCAAGGGAAGCATGAAAAAGTAAACAAGAAAGAGAAATCATAAGGGACTTACTAAAGTTTAACTGTTTTGTTTACATTCCTTCGTGGAAAGGTGATGTGTGTAATTCATGAGACCTCAGTATTAGGGTAGCTGAAGGGTGTATATATATATATATATATATATATATATATATATATATATATACACATATATACACATACATACATATATATATATATACATATATACACATACATACATATATATATATACACACACATACATATATACATAGACAGAAGGCTCAGGGTGAGTTGAATATGAAGAGATGATATCTAAAAAATATAAAATTAAGGGATGAGAGAGAAATATATTGAGAGAGGGAGAAAGGGAGAGATAGTGTTGTACCAGAAGCGAGCGAGACACACCACAGAGTATAAGTTTTAAGTGGAGAATTTATTAGCCGGCGGCCATCGGGGTACGGCACCACAAATCAATGGCAAATGTGTTGGGGTGATGGCTTGGCTTATATAGGATATGGGGGTACAGAGTAAGGGGGAAGAGGAACAAAGGTCCTGGCTGATCAAAAGATTCAGTCACGTTATCGTACTAGTGGGATAATCTCATTTACATTCCTTGGTGGAGTCACAGAGTCCCAGGGATATCTCCCAGGAAGGGTCTGTCAAGTTATCTCTCAGTGGGATGGTCCTATCTATTGACATTCCAGGAAGGAACCAAGGAGTCTCAGGGATATCTGCTAGACAGGATCTGCCAGGTTATCTCTCAGTGGGATGGTCCTATCTATTGACATTCCAGGAAGGAGTCACCGGATCCTAGGGGGCTTGTTAAATGCCAAAGATATCTAAGTCCATTCTTTCTGGGGGGTACTTGTCAATAGCTAGGGGTTTCTCAGGGGTTCCTAATTTCTCCTGTATTACATTTCCCACCTTTTCTATGGAGGAGCTTTCAAACCTTTGAAAGAGGCCCTAGTCTGAGGCGTCTAAAGTCTGGGGCACCAAGATAGGAACAGTATTTATATGAGAACGAATAAGTTTTGAGATATAGGAAAGTAAACATGGACCTACAGCTACGGCCAGTATCAATAGAATGAGGGGGCCAGCCAAAGCACCAATCAGGGTGTTGAGCCAGGGAGAGGCACTGAAAAAAGATTGGTACCAATTCTCTCCATTCTCCCTCTCCTGCTGCCTCCTCCGCAGTCCTTCCCTGACCAAAGAAAGACTTTCTCAAATGACTCCCAAATTGTTAGCATAGAAACAGCAAGCTTCTTCCAGGGCAGCACATAAGCCTCCCTGCTTCATAAGAAGAAGGTCCAGACCCCTTCTGTTCTGGAGGACCATTTCAGCCAGAGAATCGACCTGCCGTTCCAACTGGGCAACGGATTTTTCGATGTGAGTGATATCCAGATCGACTTGAGCACTCAATTCACGATAACTGCTGTCACTTCGAATGAGGGCTGCAGCGCCTACCGCTGTTGAGCCAGCCAACCCCAATCCCACTAGTAAGGGGATGAGGATGGGCACAGCTCGCTGAGACCTCCCTGTATGTACTAGCTTGGAGTGCGAGGAGAAGAACTCTCTACCTTCCAAGCCGGTCATGAGAGAGAATCTTGGTAGAATTGCAACCAAAACACAGAGGGGGTCCTCCTGTGTTAGCAGTATCGAGGCACGGGCACACCAGGTCAGGCCATCCTTGCAGGCCAACCAGGAACCGGGTGGGGCCATGAACCAGTATGAGTCAGATTCGGGATTAGTCATCTCTATGGTTCTGGAGCAGAATCTATGGAGGGGATTTGAGAGAGATGTGGAAGAAGTGGTTAAGCAGGTGCCTGTCCCCTGCAAATCACCCAGCGTAAGCCTAGGCTGATCCCAGGTGCATTGGTCAGCAGTAGAGGTTTTCCCAATGGCCTCTTGCAGAGCATAACCCATAAAGAATGGGGGTTGGGGGTCTATGCAGACCCAGCAATCTTGAGCAAGGTTATGATTTGTTATGTTCACAAGCCGATGGGTTGATTCTAGGAGACGGAAAAGATGTAAGTTCTGATTGGGGGAATGGATGGGCGGCGGGTACAGGACAGAGACTGGTGCTCCTGAGCCTACTGGCATCTCGGGAGGCTTTGGGACATTTGGGACATCTGGGTCACCTGGGACATCTGGGGGTACCGGGATATTTGGGACACCTGGGAGCTGTGGACTTAGACCTTTGAGGACTGATTCTAGAGGTCCTATAGGGGATGATAGTACAGGAGGGGCCTTATCTCCACTGCTCACAGTGAGAGTCATCCTATCTCCTAGTTCAAATCTCCCATTCTTACCCTTTCCCCAATTGAACTGAAAGAGGGCTAAGGTCCGGGAAACTTGTGTTCCCCAGATAGGGTCTGAGGGATTTTGAATAATGATATTAAGGTCAATTCCATTTGTTTGGATGCGAAACAATGGATCTGGACCCCCCTTACTTCCCGCCCGTTCACATAGGGATCCCTTAGGGTCAGTTGAGACACAGTCACAAGTACAGAGAGCCGGGCAACCTGAATCAGTGCAGAGTAAAAAAACCCACCACTGCCGGGGATCCTTTAGATCTGGGAAACAAAGTGTTGAGGGGGAGAAAGATGCGGCTGGAATTGCTAAAAGTCCAAGATTGTCCTTTTTGTATGGTGACCACCCAGTCCAGGTCGATTTTTGGGGCATGGGGGTTTCGGGGAGAAACATAAGGGTAGAGCAGGAAAATCAGGATGAGGAGCGAGACAGTCTTATCTTTAGTGGATCTCCAAGGGACTCCGCTTTCCATTTCTCAGGCGGGGCTGCTTTGACTCGACTGTGGTGAAGCCAGGCAGAGATGTTATCAACCTTGATGGCGGTGGGTGTGGTGAGAATTACAGTACGTGGCCCTTTCCACTTCGGGGCAAGATCTGTAGCGTATACTTCTTGACAAAAACAGTATTGCCTGGTTGAAATTTATGCACAGGGTTGAAGGTTGGGATGGGCAGCGCGTCTCGCACCTGCTTGTGGAGTGAGTTCTGGGTTTCTTGGAGACCCTGAAGGAACTTAATAATAGAGGAGTTAGTTGCTTCTGCTATCAAGTCTTCTCTTACAGCAGGTAAAATGGGAGGCGGCCTCCCGTAAAGAATTTCAAAGGGGGACAAACCCAGTTTGTTTGGGGTGCATCTCACCGGAGGAGAGCAAGAGGAAGCAATGTTACCCAGTTTTCACCCGTTTCCAAACAAAGTTTTGTAAGGCACTCTTTTAATGTACGATTCATTCTTTCTACCTGGCCTGAACTCTGAGGCCTATATACACAATGTAGTTTCCAGTCTATTCCCAATGCCTTAGATATACCTTGGGAAATTTTAGCAGTAAATGAGGGGCCATTATCAGAACCAATCCTAAAAGGCAATCCGAATCGGGGTAAGATTTCATTCAGGATCTTCTTCACTACGGTTTGGGCAGTCTCATTTCTAGTGGGGAAGGCTTCCGCCCAACCTGTGAAAGTGTCTATAAAGACTAAGAGGTATTTATATCCTGCTGCAGGTGGCTTAACTTCCGTATAATCTACCTCCCAGGCCTCCCCTGGTGCACAGCCCTTAACTCGTGCTCCTAATGGGGCCTTTTTGCCTTGTTTTGCATTTACTTGGACACTTACTGTGCACCAATCTACTGCATCTTGTATCAAATTTGTTATATTATGGATGTAATACCTCTCAAGTAGCTGGTGCATTTTCTTAGATCCCAGGTGAGTTGAGTCATGGACTTCTCTAATCAATTCCCTTGCTAAAGCTTTTGGAATAAAAATTTTGTCCTCTATGACCCACCATGATCCTTCCTTCACCTCTCCCTGTTGGATAGCGAAGGAATCATCCGAGGAGGAATAGACAGGACTGGGAGGGAGCGGGGTGGGCATCAAGGGGGCAATGAGGGAAGAAGTGGCCGAGAGCCGAGCAGCAGAATCAGCAGCTCGATTGCCCAGGGCCTCAGGGGAGTCACCAGTCTGGTGACCAGGACAATGGATAATAGCAAGCCGTGAAGGGAGTTGGAGAGCGTCAAGAAGGTCTAGAATTTCAGATTTGTTGCGGATTTCCCTACCAGCAGAAGTGAGCAAGCCCCGTTCTCGATACAAAGAAGCGTGGACATGGGCTGTAGCAAAAGCGTAGGGACTATCAGTGTAGATGTTAACAGATTTTCCCTCCGAAAGACGGAGGGCTTGGGTAAGAGCAATGAGTTCAGCCCTCTGGGCGGAGGATCCGGAGGGGAGGGGGCTTGACCAAAGAACATTGAGAGATGGAGAGGAAATGACAGCGGCTCCAGCATAGCGGACACCGTCTTTAACAAAACTACTTCCATCGGTAAAGAGTATCAAGTCTGGGTTCGAGAGAGGAACATCTGTCAAATCAGGACGAGCAGATTGGACTTGGTCAAGAAGTTGATGACAATCATGGATAGGGACAGACAGATCAGAGTCAGGTAGCAGGGTAGCCGGGTTAAGGGCTCCTGTATGAATAAAAGTCAAGCGAGGGTGGTCTAATAAGAGTGCTTGGTAGTGAGTGAGGCGAGAGTGGGAGAGCCAGCGATCTGGCGAGGAGCGGAGGAGGGTCTCAACCGAGTGTGGGGCTGAAATAGAGAGGTTTTGACCAAAGGACAACTTATCAGCCTCCTTGACTAAAAGAGCAGTAGCTGCTATAGCCCGGAGGCAGGGCGGCCATCCTGAGGCTACGGGATCATATGCCACAGGCCGCTTCCATGGTCCCAATGGCTGTGTTAAGACACCCTTGGCTATTCCCATTTTTTCCGTCACAAAGAGGTGGAAAGGCTTGTGGATATCAGGGAGTGCCAAGGCTGGTGCAGAGAGAAGGGCATGACGGAGGTTATCAAAAGCAGCTTGTTCAGCTTCCCCCCAAACAAGGGGCCCCTGCCCGGAGGAAGCAGAGTAAAGGGGTTTGGCCAGATCAGCAAACCCAAGAATCCACATCCTGCAGTATCCAACCACACCTAGAAATTCCCTCACCTGTTTCTTAGTAGATAGATAGTAGAATAGGGATAGCCAGTACTGCCCTTACCCGCTCAGGAGAGAGAGATCGCTGCCCCTCCCGTAGAATGTAGCCTAGATAAGAAACAGACTGGAGGCACAATTGTGCTTTCTTTGCAGACACACGATATCCCAAAGACTGCAGAAGGGACAGAAGGGCACGGGTAGAGGTCAGGCACTCATCATAAGAGCTAGAAGCCAACAGTATATCATCTACATATTGCAGGAGGGTACAAGAAGGATGTTCCAGACGGAAGGGTGCCAAATCATTATGAAGGGCTTCACTAAAAAGAGTAGGAGAATTCTTAAACCCTTGAGGCAACCGAGTCCAAGTAAGTTGTCCAGAATACGCCCCATCTGGGTCATGCCATTGAAATGCAAAGAGAGGCTGGCTAACGGGGGCTAAAGGAATAGAGAAAAAAGCGTCCTTCAGATCAAGGACAGTATACCAAACCTTATTTGGAGGAAGAAGGCTAAGTAAGGTGTATGGGTTGGAGACATCAGAGGGTAAGGTTTCTACCCGCTTGTTGACTTCCCTTAGGTCCTGGACAGGGCGGAAATCCTTGGAACGGGGCTTCCGTACAGGCAGCAGAGGAGTATTCCAAGAGGAAGAGCAGGGCACTAGGATCCCGTGGTCTTGGAGACGTCGGATGTGTGTAGAAATGCCTCGGTGTGCCTCCTGGGACATAGGGTACTGCCTAACAGCAATGGGAGCAGCTGAGGCAAGGAGCTGAACCACCACTGGGGGATGATGCGCAGCCAGGCCTGGGGGATTGGATTCAGACCAGACCTTGGGAAAGTCCTGTTGTAACAGAGAAAGCACGGGAGAGGGAGAGGAAAGGTGGGGAAGTGCCGCAGGGGTCACAGCAAGAAGGTACTCAGCCGAAAGCGGCAGAGTGATTTCAGTATTTAGAGACCCTTTGGGAACGTTTCCCTCAGGCAGGGCAAAGGTGAAAGTGGGGGATGGCGTAGAAAAAGAGATAGTAGCCCTGAGTTTATGGAGAAGGTCTCGTCCAAGAAGTGGGTATGGGCATTCAGGCATGACAAGGAAAGAATGGGTTACCGTTCCTGTGCCAAGGTCAACCACTCTATCAGTGGTCCAAGGGAAAAAGGCAGCTTGTCCTGTAGCTCCCTGGACAGACGTGGATCGGGTTGACAAGGGGCCTAATGGGGTCTTGAGCACAGAATGTGCGGCCCCTGAATCGACCAAAAAGTTAACTGGATGTCCCCCAACTAAAAGCTGAACTCGGGGTTCCTTAGAACCAGTGGGGGTGGAACCCGGACACCCCTAGGCTTGACCGGTCGTGACCAGCACTGAGGGTGAGTGAGCCCTCCCTCCTTTTCCTTGGAGACACTCGTTTTTCCAATGACCAAACTCCCTACAGTAAGCACACTGGTTCTTATTAAGGCAGCTGCGAGGAAGGGACTGATGCCCCCTTTTCCCGTTCCCGTTCAGCGACTGGAGGGCTGCTACCACAACTTTAGCACACTGCTTACTAGTCACATCTGTAGGGGTGTCTCTATTGTAAAAAGCCTTCTGAGCTATCTCCACTAACTGAGATATGACCATTCCCTCAAAACCCTCCTGTTTCTGGAGCTTTTTTCGGATGTCCGGGGCCGATTGGGTGGCAAATGCCACGTTAATAGCCCTTCTGTTTTCTGGGGCCTCTGGGTCAATGGGACTGTAGGTCCGGTAGGCCTCATATAACCTCTCCAAGAAGGCTCCAGGAGCCTCGTCGGGTCCTTGCCTGATTTCAGAGATTTTAGTAAGGTTTGTTGGTTTCCTTGCAGCTGATTTCATGCCCTGAAGCAGATACTTGTGGTAATTACTAAGGGAGTTAAGGTCCCAGTTAGGGGACCTGGCCGGGTCCCAGTTAGGGCGGGTAGAGGGAAAAGCTTCCTCGACCTCATCCTGGTGGTCCTCAGGGCGACCCCCGGTGGCTCCCAGTACAGCCTTCTTTGCTTCCCTTTTTATCCTATCCCTCTCTTCTGTCGTAAACAAGGCAGTAAGGAGTTGCTGACAGTCGTCCCAGGTGGGGCGATGGGTCTGAAAAACAGACTCGAGCAGGCTAATAAGGGCCTGGGGTTTTTCAGAGAAAGGAGGGTTCTGAGTTTTCCAATTGTAAATGTCACTTGATGAAAAAGGGACATATACCAAGGAAGAAGTCCCTTCTGGCCCGAGAGTCTGTCTGAGAGGGAGAATGGGGGTTGGGTCTGGGAGTTTGGTAGAGGGATTAGTAAAAGAGGCGGCCAAGGCATAGGGAACCCCTCCCCGGGTGCAAGATGGAGACAGAGTGGGGACCGGATCCAGGGCTGAGGTGTCGGAGAACTTGGAGGACTCCACATTATCGGGAAGGGGAGGGTAGAGTCCCTTTCTCGGGGACCTGTCAGGAACTGTGGGAGACGAAGGGGAAGGGCGATAGGGTGGCGGTCTGGAGGGGGAATCTTTCGCCAGGATTTGGGAAACTGCAGGGAGCTCAGAGGTACAGGCTAAGGGAGGCTCCATATCTTCCGGCGGCGCCTGGAAAACAGGAGCCTCAGGGCGTTTCTGGACCCCCTTAGGAGTTAGGGGTCGAGCAACCAATACTCTAATACCATTTTGAAAGGTACAGGTTTTCAACCAGGGAGGGGGACACGTGACTAGTTGCAACCATATATCAATATAAGGATACTGATCCGGGTGTCCTGGATCCCCTGTTATTACTCGGTGTACCGCCCCCACAACCCCTCTATCTAATGTTCCCTCCGGGGGCCATCCTACACCGAAGGTTGGCCACTCAAACCTACATAAAGTTGACAGTTTTCTCTTGGTCACTTTAACACCATACCCTGAATGAACAAATGCATCAAAATGGGATAGCATACAATCTAATGGAGTCTGAGGTTTAGAGGCTGATTTTCCCATTCTTATTCACTAAGACAAACAACAGGAAGACTGGCAGCAGATGGACAGGGAGGTAAACGCCAGATTCCGTATTTACAGGTAAACAGAGGTTATCAGCCTAAGAGTGAGCTTCCTGCAGTGATTCTACAATTTCAGGAGTTCTTTCTCTCACTCTTTCTTCTCTCACCCTCCTTCCCAAAATCAAACTAACCAGTTTCCAAACTTTCAATGATTTAATCCTAGAATTTGCCCGAATTTTAATCCTATTCTCTCCGTAATTTCCATGTTGGCCAGACGGGAATGAGTGAATCTTGCTGTCATCGGATTTGACCTGAGGAGGGAATACCATACACACTCAATTGGGTATCATACCCCACAGGAAAGAAGGAGGAAGAAGATAAAAAAAAGGGTGGGATGATAGAAGGGAGGGCAGATGGGGGAGGAGGTAATCAAAAACAAACACTTTCGAAAAGGGACAGGGTGAAGGGAGAAAATTGGATAAAGGGGGATAGGTTAGGAAGGAGCAAAATATAGTTAGTCTTTCACAACATGAGTATTGTGGAAGGGTTTTACATAATGATACGCATGTGGCCTATGTTGAGTTGCTTGACTTCTTAGGGAGGGTGGGTAGGAAGGGAAGAGGTGAGAGAATTTGGAACTCAAAGTTTTAAAAACAGATGTTCAAAAAAAAAGTTGTTTTTGCATGCAACTGGAAAATAAGATATACAGGCAATGGGGCATAGAAATCTATGTTTCCCTACAAGAAAGTAAGGGAAAAGGGCATTGGGGGGGAGTGGGGTGACAGAAGGAAGGGTGACTGGGGAACGGGGCAATCAGAATATATGCCATCTTGGAATGGGGGGGAGGGTAGAAATGGAGAGGAATTTTGTAATTCAAAATCTTGTGAAAATCAATGCTGAAAACTAAAAATATTAAATAAATAAAAAAATTTAAAAAAAAAGAGGCAAGTGCTCTACAGAGGATACAATGAAACATCAGATCCAACCATCTAGGCGTTCTCATGGGGGGTGGGGGTGGGATATGCAAAACATATGCAAAGTAAATACATGATAATTTCGCGGAATTGGCACTAACTACTGGGAAGGAGGAAGGAGAGGGGAAGGTCAGCCTAGACCTCGAATGAGTAGTATTTAAACAGAATTTGAAAGAAGCCTCTCTCCAAGAGTTGAACCGCCTCGTGAGCTGTGAAGAAAAATAAAACTACCCTTTCCCCGCCCCCCCCCCCCGCCAAAAAAAGGGGAGGGGGGAGAAAATGATTGTCCACTCGGTTGTAACCCAGTTATTGACCAATTTAGGCTGAACCCTAAAGAAGGGCACACTGATCCTTAACATAGTCCTACCACCCAAGTCCCGTTCTTCTGAGCAGACCTGTGGGATATTAATCTACATCCCCTGGCTTCCCACCTGCTCCTCGGCTCAATATTTTGGGTCACAAGGCTAGGCCCACCAACTTCCTCGTCAACTCCAGGCTCTGAACCAACTGTTATTGTTTTAGTGGGAGGTGTTAGTAGCGTTAGCGTCCCCAGGACATCCCACAACTGGACAACTGGATGACGCAATCACTACGCGACGCCCACCTACAGCATCCATTTTGGCCTCTGGAGATGTCCTCTGATTGGCTTTCATCCCTTCCCATAGCTCCTCTGGGGGAAATGCTGGGAGAGAGTTGGAAAGGGGGCAGAAAGAAAAAGTTTCTACGTAAAGGCGGAAGCGACGGTTTTGCCTTTCCGGTGTCCTTCCCGCCCCCATTCCCTCACGGGGAGATTTCATTGGTCCTCAGTTCGGAACTCTCGCGAGAGATCGTTGAGCGGGAGGGGGCGGGTGGCCCATCTTCCCTCCTTTGCGGCCTCCGCCTCCTTCTCCTCAGGCGCCTCTGCCGCCACCTCTCTCCCCCTCCCCCTTCCCCGACCCCCTCCCTCGAATCGGCCGTGGAGCAGAGGCCGTTGCCGAGACCGCGCAGCCAAGGAGGAGGGATCCTTACGGTAAGATGGCGTCGGCGGGGAGGGGGCCGCGGGGGGCCCAGGAAGCCGGGCCCGAGGGTGGCCTCCTCTCAGCCTCCCTCCATCCCTCCCGCCCTCGGGCTCCCCGAGCCCGACGCTGCCTTCCGCGGTGGGCGGGGCCGGGGCTGTGGGACGCAGTTTGTTTTGGTCTCGGGAGAGCGGCTGGTCTTGGCCTGGCGGGGCCTCCGGCCTTTTTGTTGAAATGGGAAGAAGGAGGAGGAAGGAGGGCGGCGAAGAGAAGCAGCGGCGGCGGGCGGGCCGGGCAGTCTTATCGGCTGCACTCGGAGCCTGCTTAGTCTCGATGGCTGCGAAGGTAGTGGCGCCTGCTGGTAGGAAGTCTGCATGTCGTGGAGGCGCTTCTGGAGCGAAGTAAGGCAGCCTGCTATGTTTTTCCGTGTGTTCATATTTATAGTGGTCAAAAACCCAGTCCAGAAGGGGTGGGGGAACCTCCGTTTTTATCTTTGAAAAGGTGGCGTGGTCTATTGGTGCAAAAAATTGCAGTCGGAGACACAGGAGACTTTAATTCTCAGCATTTGGAGTCGAAGGACCTGGGTTAGAATCCCGGGTCTGCCGCTTAGTAGCTATGTGACCTTGGGCCAGTCAGCTTACTTCTCAGTTTCTTCGTCTGTAAAATGAGGGAGTTGGACTAGATGTCCCTTAAGTCCTTTCTAGCTCTAAATCTGTGGTCCTGTGTGATTTACTGTCTGTCTGATTTTGTTTAGTGACTAACTCTTAGTTTCTTCATCTGTGAAATGGGAGCATTAACAATTGAACAGACAGGCCTGTTGTGAGGAAAACTTTGTAATAAGCCTTAAAATGTTATATCAGAAACTATCCTTGGAGGGAATACATACAGAGTTTAGGTAAAACTCTCTTACCCCTTAAGAAGCTCACTCTCCTATAGATTGACAGGACTTATGGGCAGTTAACGCAGAATATGATAGGTAAATATTGCCGAGGAAAGGTGTCTAGGAAGTTATTTGTCCTTCATAACTTTTGTACCGTTTAGTTGAGCTTTAGGTTTTTGATCCAAGATTGGGTTTGTGGTTCCCGTAGTTGCTTTTACTT
This sequence comes from Trichosurus vulpecula, assembly GCF_011100635.1. Taxonomy (NCBI): domain Eukaryota; kingdom Metazoa; phylum Chordata; class Mammalia; order Diprotodontia; family Phalangeridae; genus Trichosurus; species Trichosurus vulpecula. The sequence continues at coordinate 181,261,681 of NC_050575.1, read as the reverse complement.
AGTGTTAATGCCTTTAGTTGGACAACTCTTAAGGTAGCTGGGAAATGTTTAGGTGTAAATTTGAATAAATTTTTGTGGAAAAGGTATGTTGTACAGTAGTTACAATTCTGATGATATCTCTACTGGAAGTTCTTTGTTCAGAATAGATGACAGTTAAGTTTCAGATGCGATCTTTACTCTTAAATTATGGTTACCATAATAGCAATTTAGTTTTTTAATTTTAAAATGTTGAGCTTGGGTCTCTGGAAAATAGAACTTATGTTTTAAAATATTTTAAAAAAATCTTTGATGTAAAAATTTCCAGGCGTCTAAGTATGCAAATTGCTGTCTAAAATTTAAAAAAAACATACTGCAAATTTTTCCAAAATGTTTGGAAAAAAAATCCAGTTTGAATTTATGAATTTTTAGATTCTAATTTAGTCCTTTTGTATTTAACTGTTGATGTTGCATAACACTGAAGAAAGTAAAATAAATTTAGAAATTTTTGAAAATCTCCAGCCCAATGAAGGTCATAAATTCTGGGTATGTAAAGTTTTCACCATGTGAATTAACATTTGTTTTTATAAGAGCTTTCATTAATCTGGCTGTAAATAAGTAATATCTGTTATTCCTATGTGTGCGAGATGCTCAAACTTTTTTTTTTTTAACCGGTTTGCATTTTACTCATGACCAAATTTCTTAATTTTTTTTTTACTTATAGAAATAGTTCAGAATGAGTTATACAGAAAAACCCGATGAAATCACTAAAGATGAATGGATGGAAAAACTCAATAACTTACATATACAGAGAGCTGATATGAACCGCCTTATTATGAACTATCTTGTTACAGGTAATTTGGAGAATGACATTTCATAAACTCTTGAAAATTATTTGTTTTTTTCTTAAACAAAAGTAGAACTTTGTCATTTAGTAGTGAAATTTTAGGTTTTTATAATGGTTCTGTGTAAATGGGCAGCATCTATATGGAAAGGTGGTCAGCTTTGGATTTAGAAAGACACTTGCTTCAGACAGGAACGACTGGTCACCATGGATAAGTCACATAACCTCTCTGTGCTTTAATTAGCTTTCTAAGCCTGTAGGTTACAGACAGGTTGCCTCAGTGGAGGCAATCTAGAGTTTCCCTATGTAGATGAAATCAAAACCGTAGGGAAAAAAATTGGTTTTCTGCTAAATGCAACTTGAGATTGTTTCCTTATTCAAAAGCCATTTATTTTTGTCCTCAATTCAATTCTGTGAGCAATGGCAGACTAGCATTATTTTTTTGTTTTAAAATTGATACTTTGTCAATAGCCGATACTTACCACACACAGAGAAAGCACGTTTCCCCTAAAATGATTCAAATCTGTTTCATTATTAAAAAACTTTCTTTGATCTTTGCAATTTTTCCAAGGTCTCCTGGATCCTGATGTTAATTTTATTTATAAAATGTAGGACATTTACTGTGTAATTACATTTTAGAAATTGAATAGAGAAACATTTCAGTCCAGCAGGTACTTATTAAGCATCTATTATGTGGTTAGCCCTGGGGAATGAAATGACCAAAATGAAACAGTTTCAACTCTCTCTAACACCTTATATTGTATTTGGTAAAGGGTGAGGGTGAGAAGGCTGGGGACACGTACACAGTAACTTCAAGTGTACAATGCTGAAAGTGTACAATCTTGGCTTTGGAACAGAGTTCAAAATATCTTTTCTTCATCACTGATGCAGTGTGACTACATAGAAATGAAGCTTTAAAAAATATTTTAGAAGACTAATGGTTTTGGTGGTATGGGTACTTCTACCAGTATTGGTGTCCACCTTTTTATGTCTCGTTGGCAGTCTTTATGATTTAGTATGACCAAAACATTTCATCAGTAGGCTAATATTATGATGAGGCATAACATAAAATCTCATGTTATCACTGTCTACTTTCTAAATAATATTTCCCACATTCTTTGCAGGTTTGAACTGAGCTTGGTTAGCCCATGGGATGTTTTTTTAAAAGATGATAAGATGTAGTTAATGTAGAAATTAAACATGTTGAATGCCTCTTACCTTTTCTGTTCTGTTAAATTAATCTCACCTCTTTCCTGAAAATACCCAATACAGTAAAGAGAAGAAAAATGAAATTGACCTTTGATGCTATAATGATTTGTTGGAATCATGTTGAGAAATGGGGGTGTTAGCAGATAATAACACCTGTTTATGACTACTGAAAACTTGTACAAGAAGTAACAGACACTTCTATAACTTAGCAAGTTTATGATAATCACTGGAAACCAAATCTGTGGTTTCTCTGGATCTTTGCCAATTGAACCAAGAATTTTTTTGAAGTAGTGTACAGCGAAGCATATATGTATCATTTACAAGCTGTGAAATCTCTGATTATTAAGAAAATGTGGCTTTGCGAAAGTCACTTAACTGCTCAGGATTGTGCTAGCCTATAAAAAATAGAGATAGGACCAGATGATCTCTAAGATTTCTTCCACCTTTATGATTCTTTGAATATGATATTGGGCTTTGTGGAGATCATGGGGTTTGTGACCATGTAAAGAATATTTTTTTTTTTTGTAAAAATGTTTTGTTGAAGCTTTTGTTTTATATTGCATTAATTTCTGAATATATATCCTCCAACCTCTCACCCCTTCCCAATCTTGTTAACTATCCTTTGTAACAAAATTAAAAGGGACGAGGCAAAGTTCAACCAAGCCAACCAAAATATCAGCCAAGTCTAACAATATATGAGATTCCACACCCATAGTCCCTGACCTTTGCAAAGAAAGGAAAGAGGTGCATTTTTTTTCCTATTCTCCAAGACCACTTTTTTTGGGTGATTATAATTGCACATGGGTCTTTTTGTTGTTCTTATTTACATTGTTGTAATTGTGTATTACTTTCCAAGTTCTTCATTTTGCATTAACTTTGCATAGGTTTGCCCATGTTTCTGTGAATTCTTCATATTTGTCAGTTCTTACAATGAAGTAGTCCATTAAATTCATGTACTGTAATTTGTTTAGCCATTCCCCATTTAATAGTAATCTACCCCTATTCTTTGCTACCACAGAAGTACTGCTCTGAATATTTTGGTTTGTATGGGACCTTTCTGCCTTTGGCTTAGCAGTGGCATCTCTGGGTCAAAGAGTTTGGCCATTTTAATCACTTTTTTAGAATAATTCCAAATTATTTTCATAGAATTTTTTTGAGGGATGGTAAAGGAATAGCTATGGGGAAGCATTAAGTAACAAGTTGATATTAGTGCATTTAGTCAAAGCAAAAGGGCCTCCAAGGATAAAGTTCCTTATAGTATTTAAAATAATTTAGTAATACACATGTTTTTCTATTTCAGAGGGGTTTAAAGAAGCTGCAGAAAAGTTTCGGATGGAATCTGGAATTGAGCCCAGTGTTGATCTAGAAACACTAGATGAACGAATCAAAATCCGAGAGATGATATTGAAAGGTCAGATTCAGGAAGCTATTGCATTGATAAATAGCCTACATCCAGAACTCTTAGACACAAATCGGTATCTTTATTTTCATTTACAGGTAAGTTTAAGGAGAGAACATCTTGAGCTTGAAGATATTTAGAGAGTTGCTGACAGTGTGTAAAATTACATATAAAAACTAATTTGTTGCTTCTAAAACCTTTTTTTTGGGGGGGGGGCAATAGTTCCCAGCTGATGATGTTATTTTTAAATGTAATTTTCAGGTGCTATTATCAGATTTTTTTTTTAATTTAAGAAATTTTTGTCAAAGTAATACTCAGTACCCAGTAATACTCAAAAATCCACGATTTTAGACCAACATCTAATAAATTAAAAAATACATCATTACTGGATATTGTCTCTAGCTGATTTTTTTAACCTTCGTATAGCAACAACATTTGATTGAACTGATTCGGCAGCGTGAAACAGAAGCAGCACTGGAATTTGCACAGACACAGTTGGCAGAACAAGGAGAAGAAAGTAGAGAATGTCTGACAGAAATGGAACGCACTTTGGCTTTGCTTGCCTTTGATAATCCTGAAGAATCACCCTTTGGAGACTTGCTTAATATGATGCAACGGCAAAAGGTAGTGAAGGACAAAATGAGTTTGTGTTTTTTTTTTTTTTAATTAAAAAGGAAAATTGTGAATTTTTTGTATGAAGGCGTTTTTGAAAGCAAATATTCCTTGTTAATACAGTATTTAGAGCTCTACTTGCAATACTATTTGATTAGACAGTGATAATACGTTCTCTAGTCTTTTTCTCCTACCTTTTTAAACTTCAGGAAACCCAGAATAATGACTGTTCATGTATAATCTACATCTGATTGCTTGCCTTCTCAATAAGGGAAGAGAGGAGAAAGGGAGGGAGAGAATTTGGAACTCAGAATTTTAAATACCAAATGTTAAAAAAAAAAATTTACATGTAATTGGAAAAAAAATTGTCAAAACTTTAAAAGAAAAGCCAGAATATATTAGTTTGATGTTGTGAGGAATGCTTTCCCTCCATAATCTCTGAAAATTTTTATCCTCATTGCAAAATTGTCCTTGAATTATATATTTTAATTCTATATCACAATTTTTTATCTTTTCTGTAGAATTGTATAGTCCTTTTTCATGTTTCTTAAATTGAGCACCATATTTAGATAGAAGTTATTTTGCAACGTGCCATCATGTATCATTCCTTTTATTCCATTCCTTCCCACCTTCCCACTCCCTCCAACACTTCTGGATATTTTGGATTAATATATCTAATCTGCTTTTGTACTTGTCTTGCCCTTTTGCAGGTGTGTATAAACCTATTTCACCTTGTGCTTTATTTTTTCCTGCTCTTTTATCTTTAAAAAAATCTTACTAAAGAAAGTCACAAGACAGTACTGGTTTGTTCTTTGTATATATTATTTCAGTTATCCTCAACTGACCCTTTATTGTTTCTGGCAGTCTTTTATTCATTTCTTTCCATTTAATTTCTCACAATGAGTATTCTAAATCTC